>NC_079436.1:37213877-37263877 GCF_903798145.1 Danio aesculapii | reverse complement strand
TCGGTTTCACTTCTGTAAAATGAGCAGATGTCAGTTGTAACCTAACCCCCCTCCCCCCTCGTAGGAAAGCTGTGTGTGCATGATGCCTCGATAGAGCAGCATCTCACAGAGAAGCTGAAGTTATTCCACAGCATCTCAGCTTCAGTGACGGGTGTTTCAGACACCTCGACGAGTGAGCGCCATCTGCTGCGTGGGAATGCAGTAGAGCCCCTGCAGTGCGCACGACTTCTCACAGGAGCCTTGAAGGATGGTGAGGCTTACACTTCACAGTTACAAAGCTTACTGCTTTTTTGATGACCGCATGAATTTTAAAAACTTGTCAAGAGTTCTCAGCTGATAAAAAAAAAAAACAATTAAAAAAAACTCAAATCTCTGGACCTATTATGATTGTGTTTAGTCCAGGGGTCCGTTCTTCGCACCTCGTTTAAATGATTTGGCAGATCCTGGATGTTGTAATCTTGATAACTGATATCTGGCTAATTTGGTTCTTCAAACAAGTTTGCGAATCAGATTAAAATGTCAGGATAAACTGATCTGAGATCACTGCGTGTGTTGTGAGACAGATTTATCAATCCTCGAAATCACAATCAGCAATGTAACGATTGGCTGATGGCACAGCATCATAATGACATCATCTGATTAATATTCAATTATCCATGTGAGCAAAATTATATAAAATTTATAGTAATGTTAGTTAAATATGATACACAATACCTTTACACATTTGTTGTGGGCTGCAGGCTTTACACTTTCATGTGTCAAGAGTAGTTAGCAATGTATTTAATTTATTTTTAGCAGATTTTCTATATTATAGTAGCCTAGGCCTATTCAAGTTTCTTAATCATGTGGAGTGAGCCATAACTGGCTGTTTAAATACATTTTGCACCAAAAAAGCATTTTGTAAAGGTAGGTGTCTACAACGTTGAGTGCAAGACTGCATTATTATTGCTTTCCTTTTATAAAAAACAAAAAACAAAACGACAAGTCAAATATTGTGCATGTCTATTTTCATACACAAACCGTACTAAAACTGAGTCGGTACCTTCAAAATAGTACGCGTTTGTATCTAAAAAGTCCATATTAATAAATGTTCTTTTTGAACCCATTGGGGAGAGAACACCCTCGTGGCAGTTTTTGTATTTTTATTTCGGACTGTAGATTGCATTTAATTTTTAAAAAGTATTCCCCAGTCTATATAATCTATAGCTTACTACTGTAAGAAAATATCAGAATTCGGTACATACTTTCAGTATTACCTTTGCTTGAAATGACCTGATCTAATCCTGTTTATATGAAATAAGCCTGCTCCCGAGCAGGTTTGAGTTTCCATTTACCTGTTGCTATGACAACAACTCTCGGATGATTTTTGATGAACGAAACGATGCTGGATTGTGTCAAATCGTCAATAATCAAATCCAGCTAATTGGGTAATCCACGTATGAAGACCGGACCCCTGTACATAGCATTGTTTTGATTTTTTTTTTTTTTAACTCTAACTCAATACATTTCAATTAATGCAAAGATATACATTTTCCTAAACTGGCCATGACTTTGGGCCACTGCTGTGAAGGGTTAGGCGATACTGGTATTCGGTACCAATCGGTACTGAAATTTTAAAAACGCCGATTTCCCTCTAACATTTGAGTGCTGTTGAGCCACATACTTAAACACTGCTGATTGGCCAAAGTGTTCACATGCTCAACAGAAATTACAGTGATTGGCTTTAGATGGGATCAGTTCACCGCTGTTCATCAAGTGCAAACACAGATACACGGACCCTGGATCATTTCAAATCTGAGAAGATCCATCAGCGGATCGCTTGTATGTCAGCTTATAGACAGACCAGCAGATCTGCATGACTTTGAAACGTTACAGTGTCCGTATATCTGGATGAGAGTTTCAGTGCCAAATACCAGTATCGGCCAACCATGGTACTGTGTAAAAATACTAAAACGCTGTGAATTTTTTATTGAAAATGGCAATCTCTCTCTACAGTGGAGAATTTACAGAACTTGCTGGTGATGTGTGAGCATGGCCAATCTCCTTCCTCTAGTGAGGCAATGGATCTGGTGCTGAAGAGACCCGATGCTGTCACAGGCTTGGAGAACAATACTCACATTTTACCTGAAAGTAAGAAAAACTGCAGCAAAATCTGTACTTTATTAATTTATTGAAATGAATGTTAAAGTTGTATTATCAGCACTATTGACTGACAGAATGTTTGTTTGTTTGTTTGTTTTTTAGATGGTTTTGAGAGTTTATTGGAAAGGAGAGACGGAATTCAAGTGGCCAACTCAAACTTGGACCCCCAGCTAAGAGAACTTTATTTCAGTGAGAACAAGGAGCTGTCGGTGAGCTAACACTACAGTATCACGCTTGCTCTTTTTCTGTGTAAATGGTGTTAACTAGTATATTTTTGATCCATTAGGCAGATGAGGATGCGATTCTACTGAACTGGAGTGCATATCTCTCAGTCTTCTTTCCTAAAGCAGAGGTACTTATGAGGACTTAATGTTTAATTTTTCAGTCTAAAGAGGCCACTTTACAGTCATCACAATGTCAGCCATTATATGGTCTTGGTAAAGCCAGCTGTTAACCATTTAATAAAAACAAAACTCATTCATTTACAATGGTGACAAGTATGGGAGTTGAAACCAGTTTCAGTTGCATTGAAAAATGTGCAGTTTTATTTTAGCAGCTAGATTGTATTTTATGTACTTCCTAAGACAGAGTAATTTATTTTAATATTATGTGTGTGACATAAAGTGTGTGACATCTTTCCCCCAATTTCTGTTTAACGGAGAGATTTTTTTTCAACACATTTCTAAACATAACAGTTTTAATAACTCCATTTCTAATAACTGATTTGTTTGATCTTTGCCATGATGACAGTAAATAAAATTTTACCAGATAAATTTCAAGAGACTTCTATACAGCTTAAAGTGACATTTAAAGGCTTAACTTGGTTAATTAGGTTAACTAGGCAAGTTAGGGTAATTAGGCAAGTTATTGTATAATGATGGTTTGTTCTGTAGACTATCGAAAAAAATAGCTTAGAGGGGCTAATAGTTTTGACCTTAAAATGGTTTTTAAAAAATTAATAACTGCTTTTCTTTTAGCGGAAATAAAATAAATAAGACTTTCTCCCGAATTTTTTTTTTAATCAGACATACTGTGAATATGTCCTTGCTCTGTTAAACATAATTTGGGAAATAATTAAAAAAGAAAAGAAAAATTCAAAGGGGGTGAATAATTCTGACTTCAACTGTAAGTGTTCACGGCGACCCGAGTTCGATTCCCAGCTTGAGGTCCTTTGCCGACCCTTCCCCTATCTTTGCTCCCCATGCTTTCCTGTGTCTAAATCTCCACTGTCCTATCACAATAAAGGTGAAAACCCCTAAAAAATTATTATTAAAAAAATTATGTTATAGACAACATAATTATATTTCAATTTTTTAGCCCAAGAATATTTCCTTAGATGACATTAACTATTGTGACATTATTTTAAAGTTTTACATTTCCAGATTTTATGCTTTTAGGATTAAATTTACTTTTGTATCTTTATTATGGCAGCCAATGTGAAAATACTAACAAAATCTTTTTCTCCGCAGCTTTATTCTACAGTAACTCAGTTGTCTCAGAAACTCTACAGCCTTCAGGTATTTTAAACTGTAAATGCACATTTCATTCTTGTAATTATCAAATGATTTATTAACGGTTTATTTTTTAATACTATTTTCATGGAGGTTTTATCTGTGTAGACCCATATCAACACAATATATCTGTTTGTTTTTTTTTTTCCCTTCTCAGTCTGTGGTCCAGCAGTTAGAGAGCCACATCGAGATTCAGCGTGCCACTATTGAAGAGATGATGTCCCGACCACGGGGAAACTCTCTCCTGGAACAGGAAAAGCACCGGAACATGCGGAAACAGCATGAAGAGCTGGCCAACTTCCAGCGGCTCCAGAACCAGCGCCGACAGGAGCAGATACAGTGGGAGCAGGAGAGAGAGAGGCAGATGCTGCAGGCCGAGACTAGGGAGAACGAGCTGAGGGAGAGAGAGATGGCATGCAGCAGACAGGAGGAAACGTTGGCTAAGGAAAAACTAGAACTGGCCCAGTGGAGAGAGGAATACCAGCAAGATCTGGAGCGGCTGCGAGAGTCCATGCGTTCTGTGGAGAAGGAGAAAGAAAAGCTGGAGCAGCAGAAGAAATATAAGAAAAACGAGAATGTGCCTGCAGTCTATCCACTTGAAAATGAACAGATACAGGTTAATACAACAGTTTAATTTATGCACATGATAAATGAAGAAACGATGTAACAGATAGGACAGATTTTATACACATGTAGTGCCAATGTAAAACAAAGAATGTGATTTTTTATTTTTTTTTTTTATTAAATAAACTAGAGAGAACATCTGATTTACAAGATGTAAGATAAGTCTTTGGTGTCTCCAGAATATGTCCGTAAAGTTTCAGCTCAAATTACCCATCACATAATTTATTATAGCCTCCAGAATCTGCCCATTTTGTTGTCTGAATACATTGCAGCTCTTTTTGCAGCCTGTGGCTTTAAAAGCAGCTGAGCTGCTTCTCCCCGCCCACCGTTCCCACATGTGTGTCTGCTTCTCATCATACTTTACGTCAGATAAACAGCAGTCAGTGATCGAGACAGACTTGGATGAAGCTGAAATACTGATCATTATTCGATAGTCTACTAACCAAACTATCGTTATACAATAACTTGCCTAATTAGCCTAACCTGCCTAGTTAACCTAATTAACCTAGTTAAGCCTTTAAATGTCACTTTATATATACATATATATATATATATATATATATATATATATTATTTTTTATAAATTCAACCATTCTGTAGATGGTTTTTATATGCATTGTCATGAGGAAACATGTAGGCATTTCAGTTCAAATTCTTAATAAAAAAAATAAAAAAAAAAACTCTTCATATAAGTAACTTGTGACAGTACGTAAACCCTTGACTCATCTTGTCTTTCTCTCTAGATACCACCACCGTATTCCACACTCAACATAGTTTCCCCAGGCTTCGCAGAGAGGCCTCCTCTGGTCCCCCCACGCAGAGAGAGCATTACTGGCTCACTTGTTAAACCAGAAGTGCCCATCCATCTTATTAGCACCACCAACCAAACCCTCAAAGCTGGCTCCGTCCAACAGAAGATCCCTACCAAACTTGCTGCTCAACCTAAAGGCAAAGAGAAGCACAGCAAACACAGGAACTCCCACCAGCGCACAAACAGCGCAGGTAACAACTGATTGACAAACACTGGCTCATGCTGTTTTTTTTTTATTGGCTATGGCAAAAATTTGTGTTTAAGCTTGAATGTCTTCTCACTTTTAGCTGCCATAGAGGTGTCTCATTTCGTTCCCATCAAATTTGCAGGAAGGGAAGGAGGCAGTTTAAAGGCTGTGAGGTCCAGCAGTCCTCAGCATCTCCATCCAGGTAAATTTGATGATTATATGTCTTCTATCTCATATACAACTGTTTTCTCTGTTAGATATTTGGTTCAGAAACCCTTGTTTTTAGTAACAGTGGCTGTTAAGTTAACTGCAGTCAATGACCTATTACTTGTGCTCATATGCGTACAGTAATATATAGGGATGCACCAAAATTAAAATCCTGATGCACTTGCCACAATCATATCACCCTGCAGCCCAAGAGTGGATGCTCTCTGAAGCTAAGCAGAGCCTAGTTAGTACCTGGATGGGAAACCACATAGAGAAGCTTTTGCTGTTTGAAGTGGTGTTAGTGAGGCCAGCAGGGTCTCTCATCCAGTGGTCTGTATGGGTCCTAATGCTCCAGTATAGTGATGTGAACACTATACTGTCAGGTGAGCCATTGCCCGACTAGGGTTATCACGATACTGGAATTCAATACCAATTGGTACTGAAATTTTAAGAATTGTCCAATTCCCGCTAACATTTTAGCGATGTTGAGCACGTTCTTAAAAAGCGCTGATTTGCCATTGTGTTCACATGCTTAACAGAAATGACTGTGATTGACCGCGAAGGTCATCGGTTGACCGTACTCATTGCTGTTTACTCCGTGTAACCACAGATACAGGGACACTGGAGCATTTTAAAGCCACGATTCATCAGCAGTTCACTACGTATGTCAGCTTATAGTCAAACCAGCTGATCGACATGACTTCAAACGCTCCAGTGTTCCTGTATCTGTGGTTACACTCAGTAAACAGTGGTGAGTTTGGTGAACCGATGACCTTCACGGTCAATCACAGTCATTTCTGTTGAGCATGTGAACACAATGGCAAATCAGCATTGTTTAAGAACGTGCTCCACTTAAGTGTTCACGGGAAATGGATGTTTTGAAAACTTCAGTTCCAATTGGTATCGAATTCCAGTATCGTGACAACCCTATGTCCGACACAAGCCATTGAAGTGAATGGGTTTCATATGGCAGAGCTTTTCCGTGTCCAGTCTGAAAGCCGATTCACTCCACGCAGTGACTTGGCCTGTATTGAGAGTGAAACCAGCATAGCCTTTTTTTCGGCTCATGTTTTCAGCTGTTTTTTTTTTTTTTGTAGTTGTTATTGGGCGATTAGATTTTTGGTGGGCAAATATTTGCATCAAAGTAATATACAAGAAACCTAATGTGATCAAATTCCCTAAAATACCCACAACAGTTCTTTTACATTTTGTACTTGGAGGATAATATAAGTTTGAAATACTTTGTTTATGTGTATGTGCATATGTGTGTGGGCGGTATACTGATTACAAACATTCAGACACTGTCATTAGTGCTGATTAGGTGAATATTATGCATCAGGTGACTCAGAACCATTGATTTATAATTTGGTCCCATTCACATAGTCAGAAGTCCAGTTATTTAATTGTCTTTGCAAACTCCTCACACACTGGCAGTAAAAATCAATGGGTCACACTTTACAATAAGGTTTCATTAGTTAATGTATTGAATGAACTAATAATAAACATGAACTAATTATGAACAATATCTGTACAGCATTTATTAATCATAGTTCAACATTTACTAATGCATTATTAACATGAAAATGCTTGTTAACATTAATGCACCATGAGCTAACAACGAATAACTTTATTTTTCTTTAAATAACATGAACAAACAATGAACCATAGATTTATTACAGTATCTGTGTTAGTTCATGTTAGTAAATGCTTTAAGTAACTTTAACTAATACACCACTGTTGTAAAGTGTTACCAATCAATGAGATAACACACCATACATTTCAATCTTAGATAGAAACCTCTTTAAACCACTCACACTTCTCTTTCTGCATTAGTAAATACATTTATGTGATGTTTCTGCAGATTTATTTACCCATCCAGATAAGTTGTCCAGCTCCGTTTCTTCTCATTCGGGGAACCCCAGCCGGAAGCACAACCACAGTCATAACTCACACACTACTAGCACACACAGCACCCATTCGGGACATCGTAAAACCAAAGACAGCCCAAATGCAGAAGACATTTATTTCTTTTAATTCTCCTGTGTGACTATAATACAGATGTGGAGCGACCGTTATTTCTCAGACATGACCTACACTGGAGGAATTCATGCCTTTCAAAGAATAGTAATCAATACTTTTCTGCCTTTATTCTGACTTAAGTTGAATTGATATGGAGCATTCACACGGTTGGTTAAAAAAAAATCTATTTAGGAGGAAACTCTTTATCATGCCTAACCCAGAGAGTTTAATGGCTCTTATTAAGTCTGTTTTATAAAGATTGTGTGGTCTTAACAGTACAGTCTTAACAGTATCTCTCAGTATCTGTGTTCTGGTCCATTGCAGAGCAGTCTTTAATAATTTGTCATTCATGTAAATAGCCGATTTTAGTTATTTATTGTGATTTTTAATTCAGGGATGTTTGATCCTCTAAGCATTACACTGGAAAGTCTTTTAATGGTAGATCTATTTAATGTGTGGAATACGGTTTGTTTAAAGTGTAAATGTCCTTTCTGGGTTTCTCTCCAGTTTTCCTTCTGTCATCTGGAAACTTGTTATATTCTAGTGTTTTAGAACAAATAGCCTTGAATGTTTTTCCTTGACTGGGGATAGATACGCTTCACTACTCAATGTCATGGCTTATTTTGTGCTGTTAGACCGCAAACAATTCAGTTGGGTGATTATTTTGTACATTTTTATTTTGAGAAAATACCAATTGTCTTAATGATCAACTGTACATTATAAATGATGCAGAGCAAATGCTGTTTTTTTTTTGGTTCTCCAAAAGAGAAATTGATGCACTTTTAAGTGCTTGTTAACTGCTCAGTGACATGAACAAACATAAAACATGTGTGCTCAGTTTTACTTTACATCGTTTGTCTTTACTAAAAAAAATATAATAATGAGATTACACAATGTGATGTTCTGCTTGGACACTAGGATGATCTGTTTGTTTTGAAACCCCTTCTCTAGCAAAATGAATCTGCAACAGTTAAATGGTACAACTTGGGCTAGTTATAAAATCCAATCCATTGCAGAAGTAGAAGTGATCATTTACTAATAAAAAATACAATTATTATTATAAATAAATAGAGTATATTTGCAGGTCTGTGGAAATCTTTAAAGAAAATTAAGATCTTTATTAACAATTTGATTAAAATAATCAAATTTTTTAAGATAAGCACATTAGTATGACAAATATAAATGTGTGGGAATAAGGGAATAAAGACAGGTGACATGGTGGCTCAGCGGTTAGCACTGTCACCTCACAGCAAGAAGGCTGCTGGTTCAAAACCTGGCTGGGCCAGTTGGTATTTCTGTGTGGAGTCTGTCTGAAATACACTAGCATAAATACAAAAATTAAATGCAAAATCATAAAACTAAATTGATCAAAATAATATTTTACATCAATTTATGATTGTAATTTATTTAAGTACTTCCTATACATAACTTTTACCACACGCTCTTCTGCGCGTGCGTGACTGGTCTGTGCGCGATGGTGGGAGACGACTTCAAATTCACTTGAGAGAACAGGTAAGTCTTGCGTTTGTCGTTATAATAGCATGTATTTATGTGGATTCGTTCATTTGCTGGTTTTGCCTGTATTAATGTCCAGTTTGTACTATATATATATGAGGAAACGAGCCATCCGTTGTAACGTTAAACCGCATGAGCAAACAAAATGGATAACGTGTCTAACAAGTCGCATTTAACAGTTATTTATATCCGACGAGCCATAAAATGCTATGAGAAAAGTCTTCAGTGAGTTGCTGTTTCACGAGTTCTTGCGTTTTGGGACAGAAAAACAGGAAATGAGACGACTAAACATCATATCGAATAAAAATCTTAAATCAACTTTACGTAATGATTTTACCATATTATAATGTTAACTGTGTTACTTCAACGTTAGCAACAGCGCTTAATCCACTTTCACGTGTACTTTACGACTCCATTCTTCTCAGGAAACATCCTGTTGAAGTATTTCACATGTAACGTCTCATTAAAGCTTAATACAACATGGATAACATAATGCATTAATCCTTTAATATGTGCACTTTGCAACAACTTTTCCAGAAAAAAAAAAAAAATCACACTTTTACAGCATATGTCGATCTCTAATCGAGAGCTTCAGCATACACAACTGAAGATCTACAACACACGACCTCCAGACTGCAGGAGTATTAATAAACATTACAGTTCCTCCAAAGTCATTCCACGTAAACCCAGTGTCCCCCCAAAAAAAGTAAAACACTGTGTCAAACTGATTTCCTGATTAAACATTTTAAATAAATTGGATGAATTGATTAAATCATACAACATAGCAGTGCTTTACACTGAAAACCAAAAAAGAAAAACAGTACCACAAATACAAAATGTCTACTATAAAACTGTCAACTGAAGGACAATAAAGTATGCTTAAAAACTGCACTTAAAAAGATGTTCGCTCTTCAGTTTCGCTTTGTTTTGAGGTCTCAAATGTCCCTTCCATCAATTCAACGGCACAATCTAAATACAGCACGTTCAGTAAGCCATGAGAATATGATCTAGTCCAATGCAACTAAAGCTGAAATCACATTCCAAAGCCATAAGGAAGTTTTTACTAAATCATGTGGCCTTGCAACCTACAAACCATCAACCACACCATTCATACTGCATCTCAGAAAAGAGGATGAAGCGAATGAATTATTCCCGATGCCTTTGGTTCAGTCGGTCCTTATTAGCACCATTTTTTTAAAGGAAGTAATACTTCAGTGCTGCGATACAGACAAAACCAATCAGTAATGCATTATCAACTAGAAGCCAAATAGAAAATTGTCTTGAATTTTCTCGACATTTGATTTCAAATGTCTAGCTGCTCTTTGTTTTATTTACTGACAGCTGATTTACAAAAAATATAATATACACAGAGCGGATTTCCTTAAAAGCGGTCTATCAATTGCCCTCATAACACCATCAAACATGAACAAGCTGGATGAAGCACAGCCGATGTTGTGTTTCCTCTTAGTTTTCTTCCGTTTGAAAACAATTTTAAAGGCTTAAAACAAGTGCACTGAGATGTTCAAACTTCTCAAGTCTATTACATATACAGTCAGATATATAACTGACTTTCAAAAAAAAAAGAAAATAGAAGAAATCCTTCAAGTGTTTATGTATTAGATGCATCTGTAAGATGTGGAACTTCCTCTTGGGCTGCTGGAATTGGATCCTCACACTGATTAGTGGATTCAGAGGCTGCCGGCTCTGGATTGGATGGGGGTTCATCTGTGGACGGTCCCGGGGTTTGAGTACAGTTGATTTGTTCCATGACTATAGGAGGAGGCTGAGGAGGAAATGAGAGCAAGAAGATGAGAAGCAAATAATCATTGCAATTAGAAATATATGAAATCATTTGTATACACCGTACCATTCAAAATGTGAGGTCAATAAGATTTGTAAATAAAAATCTATTTCAAATAAATGAGCTACGTCCTTTAACAAAGAAAATGAAAAGTACCACCACAGTTTACACAAAATATTAAGCAGTTATTTGCAATTGTAAACATATTTGAATGGTTTCTGAAAGACTGAAGTAATGATGCTGAAAAAAGAAAACCTTTATTTCAAAGTGTAACATTACTGTATTTTTTGTTGGTGACCGTACTTCCCGACTTGTTATAGTATACGTAAAACGGTATCTAAGCCAAGAATATTTGAAAAAATGGTATACAAGAAATTGGTCCCTGGGTGACCAACTGGTTCCACTTAAGTTCTGAAGTGACATATTAATATCCCATATGACAACGAGAGAGAATTTATCAATGGAAGTGTAGCTGAATACCATTCACACTACTCGTATTCATAGCATAGAAAATATCCTTTTCTAGTGGTCGTGTACGAAGTTCAAATTAAAAAGTGCAACCTCAAACAGCACCAAATATTTGGATGTACCAGATATTTTAAGATATTCACTTTTCACTGCCAAAGATATTTTACTGACCTCTTTTTGAATGGTAGTGTATGTGTACATTTCTATAGTAATGCCAATACCAATTGAAAGTACAAAAAGGTTAGAATCAATTAGGATTAAGGATTACTGCTAAGGATTAAGAATGAGAAAATGATTCCTGATCTGACTTAGTGAAGCATCGAACACTCAGAGGAGAGGACATGGGTCAAAGGATCAGATTCTAATAAGAGACCGCTTGAAAAGTGGAGTTTCTCTGGATTGGCAGTTCAGAGCTGGTGTGAGTAAGTTGTAATTTTAGTTATATTAAAATCAATATATGATGGAATAATCCTGACTATATTGTAGAATAAACATTTTGCATCGATTCAGAAATTTTTATAAAAGCCGATGGCACTCTCGGCGTGTTTTAACTGTACACACAAATGCTCATCAGTGAGAGAGCGGTTGAGTGTTCAGTCATGTAAACTGGCTTTTTTGTCACAAAATGAATGTAAACAGCTCACTATCAACACTCTTGTATTTTGCTTAAACCTTTTTTAACTTAGATTCTTAACTATAATTAGTAATTATTTTCTGTTCAAGTGTTATTCGTAAGAAATTGGATACCAGCAAAAATATTAAATCGATTTAAGAGAGAGAGAAAAAAATTTAAATAAAATAAAAATAAAAATCACAGAATCGATTTACCAAACAATTTCCCCATAGCTCTACCTGATAAATCCATTCAATTATTTTTTTAAAGTTGTCTTCTATTTTTTTCATAGCTGTACATTACACAGGAAATCACCACAGATCAATTAAATACAATCGAATGTCCAGGCTAATTATTATTTGATTCAAAATATGAACATTGTTAGCTAAACAGCAGAGGAAATGAAACAAACACAGATCTCGTACCACACCTAAAGGAGAGATCTGGTGTTTATTAACCCGTAGTAATGACAAACAGTCATGTATTATAGTCTGTAGCACAGAATTTCCTGCTACAGTGATTTAGAGAAAAACATGATATATTTTTGAATTGAATTCAATAGATTCAATCAAACAGGCATTTGTCAAAATCCTTCAAAATCCCTATTAAATGTCGTACTGCAGAATCTGTGGGATCTTTAAACAAATCTCAAAGTATGTAAATGAGAGATTTTGTGGTAAGGACAGTTATCCGCATTGGAAATTTAAAGTTCAACTCGTAAAGCTGACGCCGAACCCCTCCTTTAAAGAAAAAGAAACACCCACAGTAAAAACGAGAGCGAAATAAAAGCGGAACAGAAGCACGTGGGTGGTTTTACTCAACTGTAATTCTAGCAACTGTACATAACTCTAGAACTTTTCCAACCGAAGGCACTCATATCAAACTGGTATTCACCACAAATCCACTTCCCGTCCAGAACAACGGCAGCTCCTTGCGCCACAGTGCCACTGCAAGGCTGGTGAGGAGTGTGCAAGGCACCAGGTATAAGAGGGCAGGCTGACCCATCTGCATCAGAGTCAGAGCCACAAATGTGATGAGAAGACCAATGCCGTAGCCTAAACAAACAGAAAACAGATTCAGTCTTTAACAGAGAAGCAGAGGACGTCATGTACTGAACACTAGTTTCAGGGTCAAAGTCTCTACTCCTTCATTTCATGAGCAATTTCTGTTCCAATTTCATCTTCAACTTGAAAAGCTCCCCAGCAAGCATTTTTTTGTTTCTAAAAGATGTCTAAACATAGTCGTCTTCACTAAAACAACTTGGGCTGTCAATGAAAATCTAATAGACATCTAAGAATAGGCCAAAACTAGACTAGTCATCAAATAAACAGAAATGAATGACTGTGTATGTATGTATGTATGTATGTATGTATGTATATATATATATATATATATGAGTATGTCTGATCTGTCTATTAGACCATTAGTCTAGTTTTGGGCTATTCTTCGATGTCTATTAGATTTTCACTGACAGCCCTTTTAAGTTTAGCCTTGTTTTGCCCAAGCTGTCTACGTTGAGACGTCTATTTCACACAAAATCGGTTGCTAGGTCATTTTGTACACATTCATTTATTAATTTTCCTTCAGCTTAGTCCTGTATTTATCAGGGGTCGTCACAGCGGAATGAACTGCCAACTATTCCAGTATAAGTTTTACACAGTGGATGCCCTTCCAGCCGCAACCCAGTAATGAGAAACACCCATAAGCTCATTCACACACACTCATACACTATGGCTAATTTAAGTTTATTCAATTCACCTATAGCGCATGTCTTTGGACTGTGGGGGAAACCCAGAGGAAACCCACGCAAACATGGGGAGAACATGCAAACTCCACACAAACGTCAACTGGCCCAGCCGGGACTCAAACCAGTGACCTTCTTGCTGTGAGGCAATCATGCCAACCACTGAGCCACCATTGTGTCTATTTTGTACAGAGTGTCTTCATATTATTACAGAATGGTGTACATTTGCAAGGTTTGTTCTTCGTAACATCAAATTTAACACACTAAAAAATTCTTGTTGCCTTAGATTTAGTTGAATCAAATTAACTTTTCTTGTCATCTCAACTTACATCATTCAAACTGACTAAAAATATTAAGTTAAACTTTGTATAACTTAAAAAAATTGGTTGAAACCTGACTAACTTATGAAAATAATTTAAAGCAATATAAAATATTTGTTGTCTTGACATTTTGTTATTAATTTTTTTACAGTGCAGGCAGATAACCAAGCACAGAAATAAGTAATACTGTTAAGTAGTGTATGCCAGCCCAGGTCAGGGGTGTAGATTTAGGGTGGACGGATGTGACGCATCCCCACCAATATCCAGCTACCATAGAAATGTCCCCACCAATAATTTAATCCACTTAAATAAAAATTGCGCTGTCAACGTAGGTTAAATGACATTAGGTGCGTTCGACATGAAGCACAGCTGCAGCCGGTGATCAACGAGATTAGCCGAGTGCAGGCGGGGGCGGAGTTGAAAACGGAGCTGTCAAGCCGGACAGCCGGACACTTCGGGTTTAAAGTTGCGGCAGTCATGATGACCGATCATACTGTGTCATCATAATTTTTTATTTGTTTTTTATTTAGAACAACAAAAGATTTACAAATAAAACAGAATACAGTCTCTACAAGAGAGAAATAAGGAGAAACGAGAGGGTAATATAAACAAAAACGAACAGCCCTATTAAATACAAAGCAATAAGCACAAATTCTAGGTGTTTAAACATCTCTCTAGGCTAATACATCTTGTTTGAATATGCTAAAAAGGGCTTTACATTTATAGATATAAAACTTTCCAATATATATTAATGTAAAACCCAAAACAAGGTGTTTTGATTAAGTCTTAAACAATGAGTAAGATTATATTGGATAATGAAAGCATATTAAAAAAAAAACCACTTTATTCTGAAAAATGTGAACAAAAGGACATTCCTAAAATAAGTGAGCGACAATTGAAGTACAAGTTTCCCAGAAAGACCAGGTATAAACGGCTAGACAGGAAATAAATAAATAAATAAATATATATATATATATATATATATATATATATATATATATATATATATATATTTTACAATCCTAAAAATCATTTCATAGTTATTTAATAAAATAGTTCTTTAACTTAATTTGTTAAGAAACCTTTAGGGTGGCAGAATCAATGATGATAACTATTTTATTTCAAGTCTGTAAGACTTATTTGAATTAATATTTAGGTTATTTACTAAAATATATCATTTAAATCATTTATGGAGCTGAATGCAGTAAATAATCTGTATAAAAAAGGTCGAAAATAAACCTGTGCAAACAAGCTAGACTTTATAACCAGATTATTTAACAAAACATGATTACTGCAGTAAAATATTTGTAGTCTTTTAATAAGCATGATGTGTACAATATGGTATAAAACGTATGAAATTTGTGAGACAGAAGTTGTCCAATAATAAACCTCAAACACACGTGGTTGTTGTCATGCGGGGAACTCAGCCAATCGTGTAATGTCGCTGTCGTTATTAGAGCTCGTGCAGTCGCTCTTCAGATGCTGCAGGGCCTGAAGCTGCGGTCACACTAGAGTTTGTGTGCAAAATTCTGTCATACGGCGCTGCGAAAAGAGGCGGGATTAAACGAGATGTTTTGGCATTAAAAAAGCAAGCAATTTGCTCCATGTTTTAAATTTCAGTTCAGAGAGGTCCTGTTTTGATCCTCGATTGGTCTCATGCAGTCAAGTGATGCGATTTCGCAGGTCAGAGTTCACCAAGCTGAACTTTGCACCGCAGCAACCTGTGAAACTTGACGCATGACCTTGCATTTCCGGTCTGACGCATTCACGTGCGTATGAATGGAAGTCTATGGGGAGAAAAGCCTAGTGTGACCGCAGCTTAAATCAGTTGTCTGATCTCGGAGCGCTGTCGCGGTACTTTAATGCCACATGTGACAGTCATATGGCATCGGTACAGCATCAATCAGGACAAAATTTCTAACCAGCATGCACCGCTTTGACAGATTTCGAGCGCTGCATGAAGTCGAACGCACCTGTTCTCTCCTCCAGTCCTCCCGCCCCCAAAACGCATATGGGCATTTTGATTGGCTGTGCCTTTCCCTCCTATCATGTGAGAGGCTGTGGCTGCCTTCAGATACAAGCAGCGTCAAAAGCGGTGGATTGTTTTTTTTCCCTTGCAGAAATAAGGTGTGCTGGGTGACACACAAGCGAGGATGGCGGCAGCAAAAAAAAGGTGGACATAAGGTGCTTTTTTCAACGAAAGTGTAAGTCACATAGGCTAAACGCTAGTTCGCTACGGAATGAGTCCATCATGATAATGGCGTTAATGCTTATGTTTTCCTCTGCTTTAATGCAGTCTGTTGTTATAGCAGACTGATATAGTCTGAATAATATGCCCTGAAAACTAACTGCAGAATAAACAGCTAAAGTACAGTATATGATCCCCGTCAGCTCTCCTAATCTCTCAGAGTAGCATGTCTTATTTCAGTTGAAACAATTTGTCAGAAAAAAATACAGCTTATTGAAAGGGGTGCTTATTTGTTTTCAGAAAAACTAAACTATTTTGCAGTTATTCCCCTCATTTTCTATTTAATTATGAGGTATAAATATTGCTTTTTACTGACATTTTAAGAACAAATTTTGTCTGGATTAGCTTGTCGGATGGTTATCACAACCACATTTTTTGATGTACCAAAAATATTTTCAACCATTCTGTCAAATTGCTTACCATCCTATTTTACTATTTTAAGTGTTTATTTACAAATGTGCATTTAAACTAAGTTTTATATATCAGTTACATAAATAATGAAAATTTTTATTAAAATATGAAAAGATACTTATTTTTAAAATACAAATTTATCATCATCTATCATTATATTTTTTAGAACTCTGTTAAAACTTGTTTTAAATTAAAAACTGAAGCCTACAGGCAAATAACAAACTAACCAGTATATTCAACTTTCCTCAGTCAGAATTTGGCCATTTGAATAATAAGAAAAATTCAAAAATAATAATGGTAATCCAACTTTTGGTCTTTCAAACCACCCGAACCCCCCTTGGCTACAGGCCTAAAACTTGATAAACTGCAAACCTACACCCCTGGCCCAGGTGCATTACAACATTAAACATATCTGAATTTAACAACGTAGTCTTACCGATAGTGCAGGCCAGGAAATATATTTGAGAAGTCTGCATGAGGATATCAAATCTGTGACAGTAAGCTACCAGCAGACCTGTGGAAACAAAATGAATGTAAAGTCAAGGAGGAGTTTACACTTTTATCAGAGTAATATTTTATTGGAGAATATATCAGCAGTGTACTTTACCATAACCTAAGACAGAACTAAAATGGCAATTTTTTTAAATTCTGTTTTGCTAAAATGTTCAAGCATTGTCTATTTCTTTCCATGAACCCTGGGAATCTGTTCATCATGCAAAAGTATTAGCGAGTTACCTGGTACCAAGATATCACCAAAGCCAAGGAGAGAAAAGGGCCGGTCACACAGGACTAGAGGAGATGAATTTAACCTGGGCACTTTCAGCACCATAGGAAGCTAATGGAGGCACATATGGGCAAATTGGCACCACAGAATATTACAAAAAAAATGCATTTACCAAAAAAAAAAAAAAAAAAAAAAAAAAAAATACACCTTCCTACCTTCTCATGGGAAGAGGAATCAGAGGGACCAGCCGCCACCTCTACCATTATACTTTCCCCACTCTGCACAAAAAAACAACACAAGCTAAATAATACACTGCTCTGCATGAATTTGAAATGTTAAAAATGAAAGAAAGATCTTCTAACCTTAGTCAGAAGTGGTGTTATGAAAACAAAAAACACATCATAAACGAAAAGCACGACTAGCAGAAGAGTGCAGGCCTACAATGAGAGGAAAAACATTGCAGATAATCTTAATTACCATATGAGAAATTTATGCAAATAATCAGCGATGTTCACCAACATTTTTAAACTGACCTTGAAAGTGGGCAGCCGGATTGTTTTTAGCATGTAGAGACAGAACGCGATGCCTAATGCATCCTGAAGTATCCATGCCCATCTAGGGAACAGAATTTTTGATCATATATAGTGCTGATGAGCAGTACGTTTACATGGACCACAATAATCCAATTTTAATATGATGAAGACAGTACTCTGATTAGGAGTCTAACATGTAAACAGTGATTTTTGATTACCTTATTCTGACTAAAGTCATAATCGAACTAAACAGAAATCAAATTAAGACCAAGCGGCAACCTCCTGCTCTCCCTCATGTAGCAAATACGGGAGTAAATGAAACTGCAATTCATCAAAATTGCGCTAGTCCTGGCTCCATAATAGAGCAAATTTCTATTGACCCCACTGCTAAAATGGCCAACTTTACAACAGAAAAAAGGTGTTTACAGCCTGTAACAAAGAACGATTTTGGTGCAAATAGCTAATATTACTGTTCATGACAACTGTGAGGGGGTGAATTTTTTTTATAACTGATCTGTTTTGATTATATTAGGTCTGCATAATTAAAGGCGTGGCCACTTGAGAGACAGCTAGGTCTCACTGGTCGCCATCACCTCACCTCAGCTTATTAGCCACTGAACTCGGCATATTCATCATTTTTTTGTTTTGTTTTATGTGGCTTTACACACTCAGTTGCTTTTTGGAATTATTTCCTACAATTATTAGATGATATGGCATGCTCTGCACTTAATTGTGCTCACAAACTATTCACGTGGCCTCCATTTCCCAGGTGAGTGAAATTTTATACTTATACCATGTCTATAAATGTATTTGTTTCATTTAAAATCATTTATCATTTATATTTTCTTTAGAACTGTAATGTATGCCAGAATCTGACAGATTGATTAGCTGTAGGCTCTAAAACAGTCATCTGAAGCGTTATCATACAGTGTTATGCTGGATTTCATCAAGAGTCTTGCATTTACTAACACAGACTATATTTGAAGTGTTTGGAAGTAATTTGAGTTTTCCTCCTGTAGAAAAACCTCATAAGAACAATGCTTAGTGGCTCGATGTATTACAACAGTGTTTTTAAAAGTCTAAACACTTTATTGATATAGTGTACAACCAAGCACATGTGGTCAGAACACAAACGAGTCGCAGGTAATGAAGTATTAAGCGTTTCTCCCAAAGAAAAGCCTGTCTAAGCAGAATGCTAGCATCTGTAGCTCTGCTCACGCTCTGCCCTTAATTGGTCACTCCCGGTGGGTGCGATGACGCACGAACAAAATGGCGATGGTTGGCCACGCCTACATGTACTTTCATTTGCGCTCTTCAGAAATCTGTGACGTCACGGATACTATGTCCATATCTTTTACGTCTATGATTAAGACGTAGAGTATTCCTATTTTAGTAATATTATTGAAGTGCTGTACAGACATATAAACACCTTAGGGTGCTTTCACACCTAGACTTTTGTTTTGGAACTTAGCGCATTTCCCCTGTTAGCATGGTTCATTTGGCATATGTGAAACCAGCAATCGTGCTCGGATCCGCGAAAAAACAATCAGTCTGAGATCACCTAAATGAGGTGGTGTCGACTTGATTGAAACGAACTCTGGAGCGGATCGATTGTAGTAAGAAAGCAATACAATCCAACAAACTAACGAACCAGGCTATACCACAGTGTATTATGGATATGTAATAAGGCATATATGGTATATGAAGAGAGAATGATGATTAGGGTGGGATGTCATTCTTATCTGTAAAAGTGCGTTTCATGTCAAATACGAAAGTGAAAGCATGGTGAACTATTAACGAGAGCGGTTTATCCAAACATTCGCTGAACTACAGTCTTAGTTTATCTGTTATCTCTCTCTATAATGTAAAGCCTATAATGCATAATTCTAGCCAAAGGCTATGTTTGAGAAAGTCTTACCTCTGATTTAAATTTGGTGACGATGTCTGTTGGTGTCACCATTAAAAATGAAGCTTTTCGCTTATAATGTCTTATTGCTCATCGTCATAAATTAAAATAAGGATGCTTGACAGCTGAGCGAGACTCTGAAAAATAAACCTTGGAACTCTGACCAAAGTGAGAAGAGTTTACTCACACCTAACATGTTTTAGCTCTTTTGGCCATTTAGAAACTTTGCAGTGTGAAAGCGAAACGCACCAAGAACAAAATGCAACACTGAAACAATTTCATCATTGTTTCAGAACAAAACAATCGATCTACAGGTGTGGAAGCACCCTTAATCAAGCTATTACCGTTTTGTAGTACTTTTTTTTCACTTCATTTTGTAACAAGACGTACTCACAGCAGTTGTCAGGCGTTTGATGATTAACAAATAAGAATGGCTTCAAGCAAGAGAGCACATTTTTGGCGCAAACGGGAAACGATTACTGTGCTCATCCAGTACTTCTGAGTTTGTCACGGGGACATGAATGAAAAGTTAGTGAACGTAACTCAATAGTATCTGACCACAGAGGTGGCCTGTTGCTTGAGAATTTGTATCTGCCGTCGTCTGTTTGCACATAGCGTGAGAAATTAACTTCAGTTGAACTTGTCGCAAAATTACAAAAGAAACTTATCAAAATCACTTATGGTTCTATGACGAACAGGAACTGTTGTGTGAAATGCCAGAGTAAACTAGCGTCGAATGGTGACATAATGACGTTATTGTGCTATAACATGTAAAACGGAAACATGACAGGAAAAGCAACTCATGTAAACACCTTAATCATACTGTCATCTTATTCAGATTAAATCAAATAATTAGATTACTGATGTCCATGTAAACGTAGGCAATGTCAAGTCCTCAAGTGGTTAACCATTCTTACTGGTCTTCATTGCGGAACACTCCCCAAGTTATGCTGACTCCTATACAGAAGGCCGAAAGGATCAACATGCGCACCTGTGGCCGCTTGTGACAGTATGGAAGATTATTTTCAGGAATCCTGCCAACACACAAGGTTTTTCTTCACAACAAAGCAAAAAGGAACTCATTTCAGTCTTTTTTCATGAGCATATCTAACCTGCATTTCCCAAATGGTATTCTTCGGACAAAGGGCCAAAGACAGCTGTACAGGCTGACTGCAGACGCCAGACAGAATGTAGCTATAGTCATATACACTGTAGAGGAATGAATTAAATCATCAAGCTCAGACAAAGAACTGCTGAAAACCACAAATAATGGGATACTTTGTTTACCCAGTTGATCATAGAAGAAATACAGGAGCACCAGCATGGAGCAGCACATGACCACAAACACACAAATCATGATGGGGGTGACGTCAACGATCTCCTCGTCTTGTTTCTCAGCACCATCGTCCCTCTTGTGCTTCATGTAGCGTCTGCCGGCACACACAGATGTGGGTTTAGTTAAACGGATTCTGCACGCTGTCAGCTTCATGACTTATTCATCTCGCAGCCTGTGCCTCAAGGGCTCACAATGCTAAAAGGGCACAGTTCTTACTTTTTAATGTCCCTGCTGCCAGCCCAGTATCCTCCTATAGCCACCGTGCCCACTGCCATCAGGAAGATCAGCACCATGTTGTAGTCCACCACCGGTTCGTTGGGCGCATACATGGCCACCTGCCTTTTCTCCCCAAATGTCTAGAGACACAAAGAAGAGAGAAAGAAACACCTTAAGTACATTCATTGTCTTTATTTAAACGAGTTTGATACAATTTAAATGAATGTAATGCCCTAATTAGTGATGGGTCATTCTAGAAAGATTCTTTTATGCGACTCGAGAACAATGAGTCCTCTCAGGGAGTGATTTGTTCATTTGCGCACCCTCACATTTGAGCAGATGGAGTAGAAGAGTAGTTCCATTTGATTCCCCTATTGGCTTTGAGTCGTTCGTTTATCATGTGAACGACAGAAGCCAATTGTAATGCAGTCAAAGTTGGAAAAAGATCTGATCCGTTAATTTTTTGAGTCCTCTGTTTGAGTCGTTCGTTCATCACGTGAAAGACCAAAGCCAGTCAAATGCAGTTAGAGCCGGAGAACGATTTGATCCGGTTATCTCTCGTGTCCTCGGTTTGAGTCGTTTGGTCATCATGTGAAAGACAGAAGCCAATCATATGCATTTAGAGCCGGAAAAAGATCTGATACGTTCATTTCTTGAGTCTTTGCTTTTTAGTCATCTCTCTTTACATAATGTCACATGATAAACAAACGACTCAAACTCAAAAGGTAAACTAATCATGGGTGTTTCTGACTTGGACTGTATAGTAGCATTCTAGTCAGGGCCGGCGTGTCCATAGAGACGACCGCCTAGGGCGGCAGAATAGAGAGGGCGGCGTCCGCGACACCTTCCTGTGTCTGAATGTGTCACCATGTTTAAATGCGAAAGCGAGGCTGCGGTGGGAATAAAACCAGTACTATCACCTGGAGTCACACAAGAACGGTGTCGGTGTACCTGGCTGTATATTTTATTACCGAAGAGAAACTGACACAAATTTGTCATTTCACTGATTTCTAAGTGACCCGAAGGTCCTTTCTGAATAGATAGTAAAAATAAAAAACGATATCGGACCCATTTTCTGCTAAGTTAGGGGCACTAAGTTAGTTAGCTAACGTTTTCTTTCCCAAGCAAACCTTTTAGATGCAATTTATCAAACTCAAGTTACTGAACTGATTCTTTCACTATATAAGACTTGTCACGATACTGAATTTCGGTACTTTTTAAAAAATATGTCAATTTCCTGTTAACATTTAAGCGCTGTTGAGCGCGTTCTTAAACACCTCTGATTTGCCATAGTATTCACCAGTGCTCAACAGAAAGGACTGTGATTGGCCGTGAAGGTCATCAGTTCACCACACTTCACCAATGTTTACTGAGTGCAAACACAGACGAGCGATCTGCTGATGAATCAACTGATTTTCACAGCTTAAAACACTCCAGTATCCATGTTTGCACTTTGTGAAGAGCAGTGAACAAATAACCTTCACGGCCAATCACAGTCATTTCTGTTAAGCACTAGTAAACACCGGGACAACACTATTAAAGACAACACAAGGGTGTGCTACAGAGGACTGCATTGTTTTATCCCTGACCGGGTTACATAGGCTGAAGCTTGGAAGCGTCCCTGCGGTGTTTACCTTAAAGCCTAGTAGGACACTTAAAGCAGGTCACACACCAGAAGCGCCGCTCGGTGCCGAGACACGGCACATGACAATTAAAACTATCACACACCAGACGCGCACATTCGCATGATATTTAACATGAAATTAATCTGCTCTGTGGCGTGGCAGAGAAATTAACAGTGTCCTGAGTCGTGGCTGAGCGCCGTCAACTTGCGGCACCAGGGTGTACCTTGATAGAAACCTTTGTTTAGAATTCTGAAATGTTTAGCGCTGCGTGGCACCATACATTTTAAGTGTATTACGGCATACATGCTTAAGTGTATTACTCTTATAGAGATTATGATTTTGATGATTCCTAATATTCTTTTAATTGTTTAAATTAAACTCAACTGAAAAATATTAAAGTAGTATTTACACCATATCTGCACTTTGAAATCGCGGCAACAGCTGGAGGTTTGTAGTCCACAGCAGTTGTTGTAATTTTTACAGTGCTGATCCTATACTCCTGGGTTTCTTCCCACTGCATCTTCACTTTTGTTTTTTAAAATGGTGTCTGTGTGAAATAAGCGTATTCTTTTTTCAGTCCGACTACCAAAATTTAGGTAGCCCACCAGGCACGGCGTAGATAGATTTTGGCAGCCTGACAGAAAACAATACCCAGAGACACCTGCTACCAGATTTTGTGAGCCCTGGTGTTAATTTTGTATTGTGTTCTAAGACTCAAGTAATTTATTATATAGGAAAAATGGAATCGCAGCAAATTCCATTTTTCTTTTTGATATTCCGCTCCAGTTCATCGGGAAGTGATTTTTTGTTCTATTTTACTCATTGGATGGAAGCAGTGCTTTATTCGCTAATCTTTTATTCGATACTCCATTCAGTTTAATTCCATTCTTTGGATGGCTACTGTTTTTTATGTTTAAAACTTTGAAGAAATCTGTTGGATATACGAGATGTGACAGGAGTGCCGGTGCAACCCACTGCTATTTACATCTTTTTTCCCAATCCCAAGCAAATGGAGAAAAAAACTTTAACATAAATTTATTGGGCGATTTAATTCTAAAAGCAAACAGTTTCTGTTTTATATATTACCTTACTGATATCAAGCATATCTTTATAGCTCAGCAAGGCCACTGGGATGCCAATCTCCTCATACTGGGACTTGTTGCCTGAGGGTGGAGTCTGTAAATCATTTCAAACAAGATCATTTTGGTGTGGCATCTGTGAAGATGTTTCCTTGAATGTTCATAGAGGCATTAATGTCATTACAGTGTCTTACCAGTCTGTCTTTGCTGACAATCAGAAGTCCCTTGGCACCATTGATCTGGGCCAGTCTGACTTTTTCATAGAAAGTACAATTTCCTCTCATCACCATTGGGATGCTGTTTGGGAAGCCACCCTCAGGTACATCAGAAGGTGAGCACAGCACTGAACTGGTCAGATCATAGGTCAGCAGCCGTGTCTATTACCAAAATTCGAAAAAAGTTAATGTGGGGCAAGTGTTACTAAACTGTACTATGCAATATCAGTTTGTTAACATTGCTACTGATCTTTAATCGAAAAGAATGTTCACTTTTATGAAATAATAACAGTCTGAAAAATGTTTGTGTGTGTCTATAATAGTAAATTGTTTTACTAACGGCTTTACTGAGGTCCTGAGGTAGTCGAGCCCATTGAGAGTTGAAGAATATGCAGTAATCTTTGCCGTTAATGTTCCCCCAATCGCTGAAATGAGCCATGCCATATTCACCTAAAACCTGTCAATCAGAAAAGACAAAGCTTGTGATATTTGTTAACCAGTTTGTGCATTTCATCCTTGTTGTCCAAAGAAATGGCCGCTGAAAATTGGAGGAAGCCAAGAAGATGCATTTAAATCTACAGTTAAAAGGTGACAACGTTGCATAGAGATTTTAAAAACTTAAACTACATAGAAAATACACAGAGAATTATTATTGTAGTATTGAAATAAAATCATTGTCTCTCATGAGCTATTTAAATCTGCTTGTTTCTATAAAATAGACTGATAATAACACAGCTGCTACTGTGAAAGGTTATGTTGTAAAAAATATTATGTTTTAGAGAACATCATAACTGACCTTTTCTGCAACTCTGGACAATAATTACATGTGCTTAAGATACACATACACAACACACCAATAAAACCTTGTATAAAGTAAAAAAAAGAATGTTTCATTTGTTGTGATTAAAAACACACCAATTACTCTGTCCCTGGGAGCATCAGAGAAATAACCACTTACAATATGTTTAAAAAACATTTAAAAATCTGGTTTATAGAACATCAGACGTGCCATCATTCGTATTAGCTTGTACCAACCTGTTGTGTTACCACTTGTGCCTGCCATCTTAATGATTTGTTGTATAAATAGGTCTTAATTACTCTCATCTCAATTATATAATGTTGGTGTTTTTAGTTTATTTTGTACATATACTTGTTTTTATTAAGATCTATTTAACTGCAATTTTACAAACAATTTTAACATCTGCCCAGCCTTCTGGCTAATTCTGGTGTATTTGCAGCAATGCTAATGAATGTACACTGTCCCTGCCAAATAAACAAATAATTCCTTTTCTAAATTCTAATTATTAAGTAAACTTAAGTAGCAGCGATATTTCAAAACAACATGTAAAATCTCTCTGAACACATGGCACCTTTTGCTATTTTATGCACACAACATTTTTTGAAGAGATGTCATCATTAGTATACAGACTAAACAATTACATTGAAATGAGAAATTTCAAGTCATTTTAATTTTTCCATTGCTGTAAATAACTATATGTCTGAGGCCATTTCTTTTTTACATTATGAAATATAAATGTATTAATTATGGTAACATACACTACCAACTAAATGAGTTGTACTGTAGTGGTAGCATACTGTGCATGTTTACGTTTGTATTACGTTAAAAATCTCCGATTTTAAGCATAACCACTTAATTGCAGTAGGATATGTGTACAGTCTGATGGTTTTTAGCTGTGTACATCTGTAATTTTACCTGTTGTTGTGTTTATATGTATGTTTAATAAGTTTGTAGCACCGTGGTCCGGTATGCACTCGTATGCAGAAGAATGACAATAAAGCTCGACTCCTATACTCGTGTACAGTTTAACCGTTTACTATATAAACAATCAGAATCAAATACATGTTTACAGTTAATGGTGATCCATATAAAATAGCAGTTTGTCCCGCGTTTGATCAGAATTTGTCTGAAAAGAGCGCCATGTCAACAGGAGTGTGCGAGGACTCGGCCGCGCGGGCCCCAAACATGCACGAGCTCAAGTCCACCGCAAGCTAATCCTACATACCATGTATCTAGTACTCATTTGGATAAAACTGGAACTACCTGACTGCAAACCCGCAGAGGAACACATCAGAAAGAATACAGGTTTTTCAGTGTCTTCTTATATCTTACCTGTTCGACTATAAGAGCTGCCAAAAGGAGACTGGACAAAAATCTCATGATGCCTGATTGTTGTGATCTCCCCTATCCGCACTGCCCTCCTCCGGCTCAACCATCAGCTGTTTACGCATGTCCCGCCCACATCTTGCAGTAAGTTGCCGATTGGCTAACTGCGTCCGTTTGAGAACGTCCAGTCGTGATCTATTGGCTTTGGCAAAAATTAATCAAATTAGGCCACGCCTTCACCTCAAAACGTCCGGTTTTTCACCCCTTGCTCTTATTATATTCTACAGGCAGGTTTACAAAATTTTTAGGCCTAAAATGCATTTCAATTATTTTTTAAATAATTATTTTGGCTTCACGGATTTAAAAAAAATATTTTTTCAGCTGCTGATTAAGATCATGTTTATAGAATAAGATGTTTATTGCAAAAGATAATGCTTTACTTAATAAGATTACAAGAACCATGCAAAATGTGTTTGTTTTAAATAGCCAAAAAAAGATTGGGATATCCCCTCTGCCTCATTTTTCGCTAGGAAAAACAACCTATATGTACAGTGCTTAGCATATATGAGTACACCCCCTCAAATCATTCATTTATTCATTCATTTTCTTTTCACCTTAGTCTCTTTATTAATCTGGGGTCGCCACAGCAGAATGAACTATCAACTTATACAGCATATGTTTTATGCAGCGGATGCCCTTCCAGCTGCTACCCATAACTGGGAAACGTCTATACTCACTCATTCACAAACATGCACTATGGCCAATTTAGCTTAACCATTTCACCTATAGCATTTGGAATTGTGGGGGAAACCGGAGCACCCAGAGGAAACCAATGCAAACACGGGGAGAACATGCAAACTCCACACAGAAATGCCAACTGACCCAGCCGAGGCTCGAACCAGCGACCTTCTTGCTGTGAGGCGACCATGCTACCCACTGTGCCCGCTGAGCACTGTATACTATATATATATATATATATATATATATATATATATATATATATATATATATATATATATATATATATATATATATATATATATATATATTAATAAACTTATTGGGAATTTCACAAGAAAAAAACAATGGTGTGCTTGGTTTTAATGTAATTCTTTTATGAGTTATTACAAGCCCCCTAACATAATGTGCCACAAACAGGACGTTAATATCACCAACCATTCCCATTTTATTAAGGTGTGTCAATATAAATGGCACATCCTGTGTGTGTGTGTATATATATATATATATATATATATATATATATATATATATATATATATATATATATATATATATATATATATATATATATATATACAGTTATAAATATTTGGACATTGACACAATTCAAACATTTTTAGCTCTATACACTTACACAGTTGATTTGCTCAAGATGTGCTTTAACTGCAGACTGTCAGCTTTAATTTGAGAGTATTTACATGCAAATCAGGTGAACGGTGTAGGAAATACAAGTTTGCATATGTGCCTCCCCTTCAATTAAATTTCCAAAAACTGCAAATAGATTTATTTGCCAATTTAAATAACGATTTAAGTAAATATACATATTTTAATTGTGGGTGTGTGTATATATATATATATATATATATATATATATATATATATATATATATATATATATATATATATATATATATATATATATATATATATATATATATATATATATATATATATATATATAAAGAGAGAGAGAGAGAATTACATACAGTTAAAGTCAGAATTATTAGCCCCTTTTAATTTTTTTCTTTTTTTATATATATATATTTCCCAAATGATGTTTAACAGAGCAAGGAAATTTTCACAGTATGTCTGATAATATTTTTTCTTCTGGAGAAAGTATTTTTTGTTTTATTTTGGCTAAAATAAAATCATTTTTAAATTTTTTAAAACACATTTTAAGGTCAAATTTATTAGCCCCTTTAAGCTATATATAATCCATCGTTATACAATGACTTGCCTAATTACTATACCTGCCTAGTTAACCTAATTAACCTAGTTAAGCCTTTAAATGTCACTTTAAGCTGTATAGAAGTGTTTTTAAAAATATTTAGTAAAATGTTATTTACTGTCATCATGGCAAAGATAAAGTAATTCAGTTATTAGAAATGAGTTATTAAAACTATTATTTTTAGAAATGTGTTGAGAAAAATCTTCTCTCCGTTAAACAGAAATTGGGGACAAAATAAACAGGGGGGCTAATAATTTTGACTTCAACTGTGTGTGTGTGTGTTTAGTATTGTATTATTATTTAAAAAAATTTTTTTTGCTTTTTATATTTTGCTAAATTTAAAAAAAGTCCATGAAATTTTTATGCTGTAAAAATATTTTAAAAATTGTTTTCTTCTTTCCTAGACTTTAATCGTTGTCCTTTTTACTAATCACAGTAGTCGAACAGACATGTTTATTTCTTTCAACAAACTAAGGAATTATAGTTACAAACTACTGGCATATCACATGTGCGTTCACTGAAATTATTCAGTTTGCTTGACACACAGATGTGGTTCTAAACAACATAGTGACATGAAGTACACGACTAATGCGGCCAGTTAAAATATATTTTCTTATTCTTTTAATATTGGATTCAACGTTAGATTATATATTCATTCGGGCATACACAGGCTATGGCACTGACAAAGGAACAGTGCAAAACAAGCCCAAACACGTAGTTTTAAAGTTAGATCACAACGCAAACACCTGGCAGACTCTTAATAACAGGTACACGCCAGCTGACATCATCCTGCGTTGGAGTGTCGTTGACGTCGCAGAATTAGCCACGCCTCTCCACAGAGCAGCAACCGGAAAATACCCATTGGCTGAGGAATGCGGCGACGTTAAGGTATGTAACAAACTCTCAGCGTTTGTTTTTTCCCTACAATTCGTTCTTATAGATACTATTATTTATATGGTGGATAATATCTTTTATGTGTATTCCGTAATTTGTTAACAAACGTAGCTTGCCGGTGATCGCTAGTCGTTTCTTTTACAAGTTAGCCAGATGGCTACCTGGAATTAGTGCTTTGGTAACGTTAGATATGTCGTGGATTATTAAAGTATATTTATTTTGTGTTCGTCTCACGAACTCGGTAACATTTCAATTTATTTTGGCTTTGACACTAAAATGAGCTAAAATAAACGGTAGTTGTTGTAGTTATCTTAACGCCTTAAGGCTTGATAAGCACTATTGCACAGATTCCGAAAATATAAATTTTTATGTGTAATTTCTACTGGACTGCAGTAATGAGATATCTGCTGTTGAAGATCTTTGATGGAGACAGAAAAGTAAAAAAAAAAAAAAAACTGGCAACCTTGTACTGTGGTTAATGACGTGAGTAGGACTAAAATGTCCAGATTATGCTAATGGCAGTTCACATTCCCATGTCAATTTAAAGTCCAACCTTCTGAGGTTAAAAGCAAATACTGAAGCATGTTGACTTTCCACAACACTGACAAACTTATTTATAGTCAATGTGATTAAAGTGTCAGCATCTGGTTAAGTCCAATTGTGAAATTAAGTCTTAGCAACTCGCGTTTCTGTTGCTTTTCTAACAGACTCAATAATTTGAAGTCAGCAAATCATGGCTGGCTTCAGGCAGGAGGATGTGGAGATCTTCTATGAAATGGGAGAAGAGTTAGGAAGGTAAGAGATGCCATTTCACTCCTCTACAACCTTACATCTACGTAAGTCATCTTACATATAGTGGATAAAACAAAGATTAAGATCTAAAGTAGCCTAAAGATTTTTATTTGATGAAGGAATCAGTAAAGTTCTGTAATGATGTAGAATTTAAAGGAATAGGTAGGCCCACACGGAATCTGTGCATGCAGATTCCCGCAGATTTTTAGCCCATCATTAATTTTGTTTATTTACTTGAGTAAATGTGTTTAAATCTACATTTATTCAGTTTTTTAATTACTGTAATATTATTGACTAATATGAAAATATTCATCTGATTTTTCGTACAATGCAGTTTTTAAAGTAACATTTTCTGTAGATATATTATATGAGAGACTTGCTTTGTTTACAAAATGAAGTGAATCTAATTGAATTTGCATTTTAAACATTAAATAAAAGTTAAAAAGGTATTTTTTTTCACATATTAAGGTTTTAGTTATGATACTCCCAAAATCATTCCGCAGAAATCTGCTGATTTTTACTAAAATTCTTCGCAGAAATTGCAAAAAACGTCCGCAGATTCTGTCTGGCCCTAGGAATAGTTCATACTGTTTGTCCTGGAGTTGCCAAGGCAATGTAGTGTTTGTGCTTATCAGTGCAGTACAAAAACAAACATTATGAAAGCCCCGCAATTTAAAAAAAAAAAAAAAAACCCAGCACACTCAATCATGTGCAAACACTGAATCAAGCCTAGCCTTTCTTCCTATATATGGACATAGAGTTTTCTGCTGCAGCATGACATCACTGCTTTAAAATGCACATGCTCAGTGTCTGAGCCTGAGAACAGCTGTACTGCAAAAGAGACTATAGAGAGGCCATCAGATAAATACACAACAAGGACAGTAACTATAATGATCCCTACAGTGTTTATTTTTATAAGAACAGAGAAGTCAACATCAGAATTTTAACAATAACAACACAGAAGAACAACATTGTTTGAGTCACTTTAAGATGATGATGATTTCCAGCTGATGGATGATAAAAACATTGGCAGCTAGTCCTGCTTTTATCAGCTCAAGCATTTGAAGCCATGGATGACAAAACATCTTTATTATAAATAGTACTTAAATGTGCAATGGAGGGGATGCTAATATGGTTATTGTTAAAGTTACTATAATAGTTATTGCTCATAGTTTAGTAAAGTCTTAATTCAAATTAACAGAAAAAATGTTTTATTTTGTTCAGTGTTTGTACTTCATATGTCATGTTTTTTTTTTTAACATTTAAGCTTGTTTCTTAAACAACTTTTTAAAAATAGTGATGTAGCCTTATATTTAGTCAAATTTAAAGCACCTGTTTTCAAGACTTCATGTACAAGTCACTTTTTATTACAATTTTATGAATCAGTTGTAACAAAGAAAACAAACAAAAGGTCGACCAAATGTAGAAATGTCAACTATCCAAATCTATTGTCTTAATTGTAATAATTTATTGTCAAACTTTATAGCCAGAACAGTGTGGTTTTATTTATTTATTGTTATCTGACTTGTCAACATGATGTGAGTGAATTGTAGAGCTGGTACTAACACATGTTATGTCCCGGTGCTTTCTTAAATGCTGTTTTCTCATCGCATTATTATTGGATTACATTTTTTTATTGAGAGGCAAGTGCTTTATATTGGTTATAGCCAGTGCTTTATTTGTAAATGAAATAATTTCCTGAACAAAATCAGGAAATAAAAGTTACGTGACCGACGTCCACCAACTAAGCGGTTATAGAGAAAAAAACATACAATTTCTGAACCGTCTTTAATTATTTTGTGCAATATAATGTTATGGGTCAACCATGGATAAAAAAAAAAAAAAGCAAACAAACATGTAGCTACAAACATAAATCATATGAATCATCACTATTCAGTTTACTAACACCACTGACATTCGGTTCATTTCACTATTGAAAATGACTCACTCTGTCTAATCTTCAAGAAGAGCCCACAGTTACCTTTCCGACATGTTTTCTGACTTCCGCTATCCTGATCCAGGGGCGCAGTTTCATCTTCTCTTGATCAGGCTCATTGTCATACTCGTGGTTTTTAAAAAATAATATATGCTTTACTGCCTCTGGCATTTTGAAAATACAAATATTATTCGGGTAAGCCACTATGCCATTGTTTATTTTCGCTGCTCACTGCGTGCGAAACATTAATCACCAACCAATGAGATTGATTGTAAATGTAAGAAAGCTGATTGGTCAAAAGTGACTTTAATGTGTGTCTTTATTTGTGTGCTCATTCACACAATCCACACAGCTTTGCTTAGTGTTTTTCACTTAGTCATTCACATTCTCTCTCTCTCACACACACACATGCAGGTATTCATCACGTAAAAGTTAATGCCAGATCAATTAAAATTACCGGAATGCAAAACATGAATATCTAACATTTCCCGGAAAAGGATCTGACAAGATCCAGCTCAAATTAAGCACTGGTTTCAGCATATTGCTGGAAAAAGTATTTTCAACTTGTATTTTAGATCTATGTAAGAAAAAATGTTTTTCCCATTCCGACATTGAATCATGTTCCGTTTAATATATGTTATATCTGCATGAGCATGGCAATGCGCAAGTTCAGACAGCAGTTCACTTAATGGCCATTAGTGTCGATAATAACAAGGTATACTGCACTCCAGTGTTTCCCAACCCTGTTCCTAAAGGCACACCAACAGTATTCAATCTCTTCCTATTTAAACACACCTGAATCAAATCATCAGAACATTAGAAGAGACTCGAAAACCTGAAATGAATGGTTCAGATAAGTGAGGCCATGTCCACACGTATGCATGTGTTTCTATGAACAGAGTTTTCCCTGCTTTTGTTTTAAAAAAAAATCTTTGTCCACATGAAAACGCAAAAGCGCCCTGTGATGCATGTTATGGGCATACCGAATCAACAGGTGGCGATACTGACACTGTTATATTCAGTTCACACCAGATGGGAAATTCAGTATATTTCATGAATACATTGCATTCAAGTCAATGCAAACATGAGTTCAGAGGCGGAACAGAATTTGCCTTAATCACGATTTCGGTTTGCAGTTAACCCAGCCCTGTTGGCCAATCAGAGAGAAGTATACAGCATGCACGCTGTCATCATGGGGCTAAAATTCCAGTTGTAGTGTCAACACGACCACACTGTACCTAGAGTTTTGGAAAATCTTCACCCTGGCTGGAGTTTTCAGAAGGTTTCAGTCATGTACATGTAGTGATGTACAGCAAAATTTTATTACCTGACAAATTCCAAGGATATGCATGAAATTCCGGACAAAAAACATGGCCAAAGGAAAAAAATTAATAGTTTTACTGCATTCAGAGCATCTGTCTCTCTCTTTGTCATAAGAGCTTAATATTACAAGCCAAGAATATTTGCTACACATACAGGTTCATTTTTAGCACTGGGAAACCAGGGCGCCTGGTCACCCCATGTGTGACTAAATTTCAAAACCTAAAAAATGCATTAAGCTCATATGAAAGCAAAAATTGCACTTTGCATGTCCTTTTTAAACTATTACAACATCATAATTTCCCCTTTTTGATTGTTGTTTTTCTCTGTTTCATTGTACTATATTTCTCAGTGGCCAGTTTGCCATTGTGCGTAAATGCAAAGAAAAGAGCAGCGGATCTGAATATGCTGCCAAGTTTATCAAGAAGAGACGTCTGTCCTCCAGCCGACGAGGCGTGAGCCGGGAGGAGATCGAGCGAGAGGTGAACATCCTCCGAGAGATTCAGCACAGCAACATCATCACACTACACGACATCTTTGAGAACAAGACCGATGTGATCCTGATCCTGGAGCTGGTGTCTGGAGGAGAGCTCTTTGACTTCCTGGCTGAGAAGGAGTCGCTGACTGAGGAGGAGGCCACGCAGTTCCTCAAGCAGATCCTGGATGGAGTTCACTACCTGCACTCAAAACGCATCGCTCACTTTGACTTGAAGGTACAATACTGGGATGTTTTTTTTATGGGATATCATGGATAAAAAAAAACTTGTATGGTTTGATATGATTAAATGATGTCTCTTACTAAAATATGTAGTTGAATACCAATGAAACATTTATGCTATTTAAAAAGCACATCAAATTTTGACAATATGGGTCATTATTTTAGTTGTACAGTACTTGAATCAGAAAGTTGCTCACAGTGAACTACTTGCACTGTCTGTTTCCTTTTTTATGGCAACACAACTTGGGAGTTCAAAACACTAATACAATGCCACATTGTTGGGACTTTTTGATGTAATTTTCAATTGAAGGGTTTTGATTTTTCAACTCCTGTTTGTGTAAACTATTTTTGCAGTTTTATTTTACCTTTATTTTTATTTAGACAAAGAAAACATGTATAAAATGCAAACATTAGAAAACAAATATTAGTGGAAAAGTTTCTAAATATTTTCTACTACATATTTTGGTAATAGACATCATTTTCATTATATAAAGTCATACAAGGTTTTGCTTTTTGTTAATGTAGATGCCCAAAGACTCACAATATTTTACATGTATTACAATAGTCTTGTCTCACTGTGTTTTTCAGCCTGAAAACATAATGCTGCTAGATAAAAATGTGCCGAACCCCAGAATCAAGTTGATCGATTTTGGAATTGCACATCAGATTAAGGATGGAAATGAATTTAAAAACATCTTTGGAACTCCGGAGTTTGTTGGTGGGAATTTGAGCTGCTTATAGCACTTTTTAATTATGATAACATTTATTAAAAAGTCCTAAATCTTTCCAATATCTTTCATAGCACCGGAAATTGTAAATTATGAACCCCTTGGGCTGGAGGCAGATATGTGGTGAGTCAATCATTTAGTTGTTTAATTAACATTGCAAATCCATGATATTCGGTTCACATTTACTCACGGTTCATTTGTTTTCTTGTGAATTTCTTTCCTCCAGGAGCATTGGAGTAATCACTTATATACTGTAAGTAGTCGTTATCATGTTCGACTGTATTAAGTGTTTGTTTTTTTCACGCCTAGTTCATGCCATTGTTTTTTGCTTGACATATATTAATGCATTATTTACACTTCTTAGCCTGAGTGGCGCTTCTCCATTTCTTGGTGAGACCAAACAAGAAACACTTACCAATATTTCAGCAGTCAACTATGACTTTGACGAAGAGTACTTCAGCAACACAAGTGAACTCGCCAAGGACTTCATTCGCCGTCTGCTCGTCAAGGATCCCAAGTTAGTAGTATAAGCCAAAGTAGTCACTGAAATAAAATAAAATGGAAATAGGAAATTGCATGATAAGCTTTTCCACTCTTGTGCCAAACAGTTCAAATAATGATGAGAGCCTGAAACTGCATGGTAGCCATTAAAAGCACAGAACTCTAGGCATGGTTAGACAACTGTGCTGGCCTGATAAAGCTTGTGTGCACATGACCTCACCAGTCTGTCACGCAGGAGGAAGAGCAGGGTGCGGATTACAGGGGGTTTTGGGTGGGTTGACCCCCATCCCCCTCCCCCCAATTAAGGATTGATTCCCCCCTGAAGGACGTCAACAAGATGTATTTTAAATAACGATAATGTTAATTATTAATATAATAGATATCCATTTGACCACCCCTACAATGGTTCATAACTTTTTGAGAATGCATAATTGCACCAATCTGTCTATGCTAGGAAAAAAGTCATTCAACAGTCTGAAACCAGCAGATTTAAAGCACCATTAGACACTGTGTTCTCAAGACTGATTTCTCAATAAATAGGTGTTTGTTTCTACATGTAGCCCAAGAATAAAGTCAAATTAGATGCATAGTTTGTATAGTTTGACCTAATGTAAGCCGAAATAGATAATCAGGTCAGAATACACTAAATAGCCTATCCCACAAAACACTGAAAACTTAAATACATTGTATTAATAAATTTTATGTAATTTAAGTAAATACATAAACTTGATTCACTGAGGCATGTATTACACAAACTAACCCAAAATCGTCAATGTATAATTCGCACACTACAGAAGAGCGCTATGTGTTTAAATATTTTTTTATTTGTCATTCAACAAAGAATACATCAGTAAATGTCCCAAAAACATTGTCCCGATGTCCATATTGTTACCAAGGCCATGACTGGCGCATTTGTATTGCATTCCAAAGAGTTCTGTTAATACCACCACAGTGAAAAATCAAATCATTTCGTGCTGACTACAATGAGTCAAAGTCCATTTAAAGCAAGTCATTTCACTAAGACGGGCATCTTTAAAACACCTCTCGGGCATTCTGTCGGAATGGGAAAACATCAAATTCTCCAAAAGTGTTTGCCAAGCTTACGATTACATTGCATATTTGGAACCACCAATAAAATTAGACAACAACTGTCTCATAAGTTTAATTTCTTAACTTTAAAATCGAACAATCGGCTTATTTTCGGGTCAACTGAGCTAATGCGCCTGCGCACTTAAAAGGAATGAGATCACGACACCAACCTCATTTATGGGCGTTCTATACATTATCCTCCTCTGAATAATGATCGTCTGATCGCGCTGGTCTTCTAGAGTAATTCACAGCTTGGTCTTGATGGTGAAGCTCCACCAGAAGTGGCAGCGACTCTTTGTTTACTAGTTTGTGGGCATTTAAGTAGTTAATGTCATGCGCTGTGTCTTTGACAGGATGAACGGTAGCTCACGTTCATTTCATACAGATTACAAAACCAAAAAACTTTTGTTTTCAAGTGCACTTAGTTCCTTTACAAGTACAGATTTCAAGCCTTATTTAGATCTATTTCTTGTGTCTGAAGCAAGTATTCGCTGAGATCCCAGTGTGTTTGTTGACCACCATACTGTTGTGAAAGCAGATGTCTGTTACAAGCTTCTCCGTCAGTCTATAGCGATCGATGATTGGCTCCTGTACTAGTAGGTGGGGCTTTATTCGTCATATTGACCGTTACACTTTTCCCCATTCAAAACGATACAAGTGACACGTCTTGTGTGTTCTATGGTCTTTGACCGAGTCCGAATGGAATTAAGTAAACAGAACCATTCAGCCCAATATTGCAAAAGTGGCTAAAATCAACAATAATTAAATTAAATAAAAATAATTTTTACATTATTTAACCTTAAATATGTTTTTTCATTTAGTTTTCTTAATTTAATTCTTAATTAGCACGTAACAAAAATAAAAGCAGAAAAGATTAAAGCAAGCACATTTTAAATATCTATGAATACTATAATAAAAAATACAAATATAAACAAATCAAATATTTTCATATGTGTATTGACGTTTATCTTCATATCTGCTTTTAACAATCAGAAAAAGAATGACAATCGAGGACAGCCTGCAGCACTCATGGATCAAGGTTTGAATCTTTCAATTTCCCTCCCATTTGACTTGTGCCACCACCATTCGTTCAGTGTTTAACCGTGTTCTCTTCCCATCAGGTCATTAAGAGACGAAACGTTCGACCCGAAGAGAGCGAGCGCAAGTCTGAACGCAGGCGGCTGAAGACCACACGTCTCAAAGAGTACACCATCAAATCCCACTCCAGCATGCCTCCCAACAACACCTACATCAACTTCGAGCGCTTCTCCCAGGTCATGGAGGAGATTGCAGTGGCCGAAGAAGGTCTGCGAGAGCTGGAGAAAAACCAGCGGTCGTGCGGCGAGGATGTGACCGCACTGCTTTCCATCTACGAGGAGAAGGAAAGCTGGTATAAAGAGGAGAACGAAAGCATCGCCGCAGATCTCAGTCAGATCAAACAGGAGCTTCAGAAAACCCAAGCCCTGCGCAGACAGAGCCAAGAAGAGGCTCGTGCTGCCATGCTCTCAGCCAATACCCTCAAACGCAAATTCGGCCGACTGGAGAACCGATATGAAGTTCTGGCTGAGCAGATGGGCTCCGAGGTGCGCTGGGTAGAGGAGCTAGTGCGCACCATTTCAGCTGAAAACCACACTCGCAGCACCAGCATGGCTTGAGGTTTGCTTTCTCAATCTAATAATGACTATCTACTGTCTTTGCTTGGTGTGTGCAGAGATATAGTGTGTTAAAAGATTAGTTCACAACCAGAATTGACATTTTTTCCAGTAATTTGCTTGCCCCTTTTCATCGTAGATGTTACCTGAAGAAAATATCAGATTTATTTGTTTAAAACTATATCATCTAAGAAAATGACTGATCGTTTAGCTTATTTCCTGTCTCTGGAATCCTTAGAAGCTGTATTAAAACTGCAGGTTGGACATTGAATCCACTGAGTACAATAGTAATCCTATATATTGAGGAAAAACTTCACATTTTCCTCAAAAACCTTCAATAATTTTCAATTAAAATAAGGAAGAAGAAGGGGAGCAAGTAAATTACGAGGAAACTTTCATTCAGAAAGTGAACTAAACTTTAAATATTGCGTTAAGCTTCATGTGATCCTGTAGGGTTCGTGTTACTCTTAGAACAAATGCTCGAGCGGTTAAAAAAAAGTTCATCTAAAGGTGAGCATGTATTAAGAATGAGCTGTTCGCTTGTGCAATATACAGTAGTATCAGTTTGTTGCAGCTGAAGTGAACATTTAGCTTGTGTACTCGCAGCCTCAAAATTATACATGCTGGTTTAGTCTATTTAAAAAAAGAGTTATTAAAGACTTGAGAATCAATTACAGCACTCAAAGCAAACGATATCAATGTACATTGCAACTAATGCACTACACAATCCTCTATGAGGAATTTTAAGATGCCAATTGATTTGTGGTGCTGCATGTCTGCTTTCCTATGCAAATCAGATCCTTATTTTATGATGTGAGATAAATTAAATTACTCTTAAAACATATAATGGTCCTAAATGCTGTCTTCGGATGAGCTGTAGAGATATATATAGTACTTGGAAAGCTGCTTCAGTTTAAAGGAATAGATCACCTCAATTTGTATCATTTATTCACTCAGTTCTTTCCAAACCAGTGTGACTTACTTTCATATATTGAATGTTAAAGTAAAAATAATTTTGGACTTTCATAGTATGTACAAAACAGTTTGCGGTTTGCTAAACAAAGAAAGTCATACAGGTTGGGAAATGACACAAGGGCAAGTAAATGATGATGGACTTTTTTGTTTTTTGGGCGACCGTCTTTATTTTCTTTTGCATAAGACGCACTTCAAACATTCCATTTTTTTGTGTGTGACATTCCATATGTAAATGAGCATCATTATCTCTCAGGAAATAATTGTGCTCATTAAAGTCATAGCAATATCTGTTTGCTTACAGTACTGTATCCATTATTGTGTCGTTTTATTACGTTTATATAAACATACGAAAAACCCATTCAAATAAAAGTACTGAAGAAGACTACAGTCAGCGTGCCTTTATTTGGTGTGTGTGTGAGCGCAATGGGAGGTCAAGGGGGTGCTTCATAAATCCCAGCATTTGTCAAACTCTTTATCTTCATTTGCAACATGTCTAGAGATGTTGAAAGTCCCCCAGTTTTAATTACACAAAGGATTTTTCCATCTCCATTGTAACATTATGGTGTTTTGCTGCTCAGATAAACATTTGCATTTTTGGGGTCTTGTCGATGTAGCTGTTTACTTTAAACTACAGGGCATCTATGAACATTCTGAGAACGCTTCCCATGAGATGTTGGCATAAATCAGTGATGTGCATCTGTCTTTGCCTTCAACACGAGCCTTCTACATTATACTTCTTTTAGTTTTGTCAGTTTATGGTGGCTCAGTGGTTAGCACTGTCACCTCACAGCAAGAAGGTCACTGGTTTGAGTCCCGGCTGGTTCAACTGGCATTTTCTCCACGTGATTATGTGGGTTTCCCCCACAGGCTGATGCTCCTGTTGTAGAAATTCTGTTGTATGGCGCTGCGAAACAGGGCGAGATTAAACAAGATGATTAGACATTTTAAAAAAAGCGAGAGATTGGTCCATGTTTTAAATTTCTGTACAATGAGCTCATGCTTTGATCCTCAATTGGTCTCACACAATCATGTGATGCAATTTCACAGGTCAGAGTTGACCAAGCTTGAACTTTCCAACGCTTGCTTGCGTTTCCAGTCTAACGCATTCGTTTGTGTATACGAATGGAAGTCTATGGGGAGAAAAGTGCAGTGTGACTGCAGTTTAAGGGTGTTTCCCAGTAATGGGTTGCTGCTTGGAAGGGCATCCGCTGTGTAAATCGTGCTGGATAAGTTGGTGGTTCATTCCACTGTGATGACCTATTATGAATAAAGGGACTAAACTGAAGGAATACGAATGAATGATCAGTTTATTCTGCCATCCAGCTCATCTACAAGAACAGTCCAAACACATGGTAAAATATTGAAAGTTCTTTTGTCTACCGTTGGGTCTACTTACACCTGGATGACTTCTGAATAAAATAAAAGCAATGGTGGCTTTAATTTTACTGCTAAAGAAACTAGCAGATCAAACAGTGTCTATCACAAGTATTGCTTGAACGGGATGTTTGGTAGCTATTTTAACAGGAAAAATTAATCAATTTGTTGTAGACTTATGTCCCGGCTGCCATTAAATTTCTAGGAGTGAGTAAAGGTGAACTTTTTTTAAATTGGTCGGGGTGAGTGTGGATCAATCCCCTGCCTTCACAACAACACACCAAATTCAGTACAATGATTAAAAACAAAACTGGGAAGCAAAAACAGGCTTCAGGAGGGGGAAAGGGCAAAACGACAAACAAAAGTTTACTCTAGTTTGGAAGTTAAACGGTCTAAACTGGCAAAGTAAAATTAAATTAACAAATGTACACTAACTCCCTAACTAAGCAAGAGAAAGGGGTTTTAAGAGTAAGATGGCACCCAACTCCCTACAGCTTCCAAACACAAAGTTAAGTTACTAAAGCAGAGTTTAAGCGGTCTCAAACACTTTACAACAGATTTTAACTTCAATAAAGTAATCACAACAGCACCAATAATCTTTCACAGCGCCGGAGAGAAACCACACTCTGGAAGCAAGCTTTAATATGGCGTGCAACTGATCAGCTTTTAAGCTTGCAGGGCAACGAGCAGCAGGTGCAATTAATCAACCCCCTCACCTCCACACCTGGCTGAGAAACAGTAAAGAGAGAGAGAGAGAGAACAGAAACCAAACGCAATACATTCAAAACACCATGAAATGTACCAAATTTGTTTGTTGATATTGTTCATAGCAAACTTCTCACATAGAAATGTGTTAGTTAAAGTGAGTTGTAAGTGAAACTGGAATTGTTCACAACTCATGTCATGTGTTATAACTTATGCAATGCTAAGAGCTTCAGTTTGACATCTTTAAAAGGTGATTTTCTTAATATTTAGATCTTTTTAAGAACCCTTAGATTGCAGTATTCAAATAGTTGTATCTCAGCCAATGGTGGCTTATCTTGACAAACCATACATCAATGGAAGGCTTATTTATTTACACTGTAAAAAATAGGCCGGGTTGCACAAAATCCCTTCATGTCATTACAATGCAAATTGATTAATTTAACTTAATGGATTTTACCATTTTAAGGTTGATTAAACATGAAACAATTAATCTGTCTTCCCCAAAAAAACTCAAGAATTGTGTTGTTTCAACTTATTTTATAAAAGTAGTTTGAACAAGCTCAAAAATATTTATTTGAGTGTAGCTTTCTTATGATTAGAAACCTCATGTTCCAAAAATGTTAACTTTTATCACTGGTTTTGTTGTCAAAATGTGAATTACATCATTGTTGTTGGAACATATAGATAACCTTAAAGGGTTAGTTCACACAAAAATCAACATTGACACACTATTTACACACCTTCAAGTGTTTCTATGAGTTTCTTTCTTTTGTTGAACACCAAAGACGTTTTGGAAAAAAGCTGAAAACCTGTAACCATTGACTTCCACAGGAAAAACGTACTGTGGAAGTCAATGGTTACAGGTTTTCAGCTTTCTTCAAAATATCTTCTTTTGTGTTCAACAGAAGGGGAAAAAACAATACTTGATGAAGAGTAAATGATCACAGAGTTTTTTTGTTTTTGTTATCCCTTTAAGGCTAACATATTTGTGATAAAAGCCAAATTTCATTCATTGTGATTTCATGGGGACTCCAAGAAGCACAATGTCATGAGAAGAAAGGTCTCCAGGGAAATGCTAGATGTTTTCAAAAACAGTAATGTGCAATTATTCCTCAGAGTACTGATAAGGTCTTTAAAATAACATGGCAGAGATGCTGACGTAGCTTCCACTCACATTCAGAGACGAAGCCCAGAGAGCAAAACCCAGCTCTGAAACATCCACACACACACAACAGAGGGTTTGTCCTACACTGGATCTTTCTCAGGATGGCCCGTTCCAGCTCTGCTCAGAAGGCCCGTAACTGGGTTCTGGCTCTCCTCATGCTGTGGTCCACCATCTCTCTGATCGTCATTGTTGTTTGGGCCACATGGCCTCCGTTTGCAAGCGTCACACAATGCAGAACTGCGCAACAGGCCTTAATGGAAAAGATGGAGGGAGCCAAAGTGATGAAGGAAAAAGAGCAAGAGGTCCTGAAATCTGAACTGCAGCTGAGCTTGAAGAATCAGACTAAACTGAACAAGGAGCTGGACAATATTTTGGAGATCCACAGGCGAATCAACACTTCTCTAACTGAGAGTCTGCAAATGCAAGTGAGTACCATGGTGTTATCTTCTGTCAAAGGGATCGTTCACATAAAATTATAAATTCTGCACAATTTGCTCACATTCAAGCGATTACAAACATTTCTTTTTTTTTTGTGAACACAAAAGAAGATATTCTGAAGAATGTTGGAAACAGCTCACATTGGAGTCGATATAAAGCAAAAAATACTATGGAAGTCAATGGCTGCTGCTTTCCAACATTCTCTAGGATATCTTATTTTGTGTTGAACAGAAGAAAGAAACTCAAACAGGTTTTAAACAAGTGAAGGGTGAGTAAATGATGACCAAATTTTCAGTTTTGGATGAACTATCACATTAAGTCACTGTACCACCACAGTCCTAGTTTGGAAGAGTAGTTAAAAAAGGGCAGATATAGAGAAAACATTATTATTATTATAGTAATGTTCAGTTTATTGATTCTTTCCTGCTGTTTTAGATGATCCTAAAGGAAAATGTAACAACTTTGGAAAATCAAAGACTTATGTATCGCAGTGAGCATGAAAGACATTCTTCTGAACTGGCTCAACAGGAGGGTAAGAAATCCTAATATGGAGATATGTTCTAAAAATGATGTAAAAAAAAGAGGTTGTTTCATCCAAAGGCATCATTAAATGTTTTCACAATTCTGTTTTGAGAGTAACATTTTATTTTTTATTTGTTGTATTTATTTTACTTAAAGTATAAAATAATGATACGTGTATGAAAATGTGATTTTAAACATGAAAACAGTTCCATGCATGTTTTATGTAATCAGAATCAGAATCAGAAAGAGCTTTATTGCCAGGTATGTTCACACATACGAGGAATTTGTTTTCATGACAAAGCTTCTACAGTGCAACAGGATTACAGAGACAGGACAAAAAACAGATAATAAATATGTTTTAAAACAAAAAACAGAAGTAAGTAGTGAGTGCAAATATACAGATTGACAAGTGTATGCACATGTTTATTACTATATACAACGTTATATGTTGCAGCTGTTATGTGCAAATTGGCATGTAAAGTGTGTTGTTAAATAAGTGTATATGTGTATAAAAGTGTATAGCAAGTAGTGATGTTGGTTCCACGATTATTATCATCAAGTGTTCATGAGATGGATTGCCTGAGGGAAGAAACTGTTTCTGTGTCGGGCTGTTCTGGTGCGCAGTGCTCTGTAGCGTCGACCAGAAGGTAAAAGTTCAAAGAGGCAGTGTGCTGGGTGTGAGGGGTCCAGAGTGATTTTGGCAGCCCTTCTGCTCGCTCTGGATAAGTACAGTTCTTGGGGAGTAGGAAGGGTTGTACCAGTGATTCGCTCAGCAGTCCGAACTATTCGACGTAGTCTTTGGAGATCGAATTTAGTAGCTGAGCTTAACCAGACAGTTATTGATGTGCAGATGACTGATTCAATGATGGAAAGGACTGATATCAACAAAATAAAGGGTCATTTTTGTGTCATCCCAACTTTTTTTCACACATATTGCTAATAATTAACTTCTTTTTGTTATTATAAGAATGAATAATATTATTCTTATTAACAATAAGAATAATGGTAATAACAATAATGATAAGTAGTAAATAGTCGTTTGGCAGGGATTCTGCAGTTTTTATGATTAAAGAGGTGGTCCAGAGTGTATTTTTAAGGCCTGGTTGTTTTTATAAGATGCAAAGCAATGTGTGCTCATGCTTCATTTTTGGAAAATCACGTTGTTATTTTTTTCTTATATCTTACTTTAATAATATACAGCTACTCCGATAACATAAAAACGACTGTCATATCAGAAATCAGAAATCAGAAATCAGAAAGAGCTTTATTGCCAGGTATGTTCACACATACTAGGAATTTGTTTTGGTGACAAAGCTTCTACAGTGCAACAGGATTACAGAGACTAAATATATAAAATAAATATATATAAAAAAAAAAAAAAAATTATTTAAGAAAAAAATATTTCCTAGTTCCTCCAAAGGCCCTCCCTCAAGAGGCTCTGATTGGTCAGCTAACATAATGTGATGTGATTCGTGAATTGGCTTCACGTCACCAGGAAGCATTACGGCTCTACTAGCATGTCCTTTGCCGTTGTGTAAATACTGTTAGTCAGTGTAACGAGCCATAAAAGTTTGAGCCTGAATCAGACAGAAACATCCTTTGGAAGCCCAAATACAGAAACAGAACAAGCTCTGTGGAAATAGCAGCGTTTGGACAGCATTTTAGCTTTCTCTGCTGTAAAATTACAGCGCCTCTGGCCACGCCACTTTACTGCGCAGGGTGTGTGCGTGTAACCTGTTGGGTTTATGACATCATTAACCTGATGATGATGTTTATGTTCACACAGCTACATTACACATCAACTAAAGTTTAAAATATGTTATCGTAGCAGACCACCCCTTTAATAATACCTTCTAATAATACTGTATAATGTTCTTGTACAGTTTTTCATTTTTTTCCCACAGATTCTTAGATAAGATGTATTTACTTGTGAAACACTGTTGCATAAAATAGGAAGTCTTCTTAACCCTTTAACTGCCCCACCAAGAAAAAGTTTGGATTGCATTTCTTAACTCCTAATGTCGCTAGTTAACACACTAAATGTGCATTTTTCAACACATCCCATAATTTCTAAAATATCAGCCTCTACCAAATGGTTGATATGCCAGTTTATGGTAAAAGTACCAGAATTAATACATATACTATGAAGCACCAGAAAATATGAAGCGTAAGACCAATTTATCGAAAAAAAAATAATAAAATAAAACATTTTTGAATACTCAATCATCTTTATTTTTTGAAGTATGCCATAAAATATTTCTGATTCTCATTTAACATTTTTTCTTGTTGTTGTTGCTGTTGTTTTTTTTTTTTTTTTACAATAAAACTAAAATCAAGTCCCTTAGTGCAACAGAATTATGTTTGTTTGGGGTTTTTTTTTTTTTTTTTTTTTGTAATCCAACAATGCTGTGTGTGTAAACCATTATTTATTAGTCATTCTTTAAAAGTCATTACTTAAAACCAGCATTTTAAAAAGTCATTATTTAAAACAGTCAAAATATGGTCATCCATTCGGTAGAGCAGGCAGTTAAAGGATTAATGAATAAAACAATACCTGACAACTTTGGAGTCCTGTAATAAAAACAAAATCAGTTTAATACACCTCTGTACGATGTTTATGTCAGTTTTAATGTAAACTCACTCAAGTGTTTGAGTCCAGAATGTATTGTGTATTGTTGCTCCTCCTGCAGTTCTGCTGGAGTCTGTGCGGGTGAGTGTGGCCAGTGAGTCTCATCACCTGGACGCCTGTGTGTCTTTACGTGACGCTGCGGTCAGTCAGCAGGCAGCAGCAGAGAGTCAGAGGAAAGCCTGTCAGTCCAAAACAACTCACCTCGCTAAACAAGTGTCAGTAACTGCGGCCCAGATTAGCACATTTATAGTCTTTACAGAAAACTTTTTAAAATTGGTTTCTTTTTCTGTTTTGCAGAGAAAACTGCAAAGTTGATGGATGACAAACGAAGAAAACAGTCCTGGGACGGAATATGGAGCCAAAATGTCATTGAAAGCAACAGCTACTTGGGTGTCTGTGTCAATAAATAATCTATTTTTATTCTTATATAATTGTAACGTTGCTATTATTATTATTATTATTATTATTATTATTATTATTATTACCATTATTGTTATTAATAATATTATCATTTCACTTTACCATGAAGCCATCTATCTATTATGGTTGCTGTTGTTGTTGTTGTTGTTGTTGTTGTTGTTGTTGTTGTTATAGCAATAAAGTTGGGAATATATTTTACTTGTATTTATTTATTTTTTAATTTTGTAAGTTGACAATGAGGAACTTCGGAAAGTCTTTAGAAATTGTAATTCTTTTAAACACATTTCCCAAGAGTAGATTTTAGTAATAACATTTCTTTTTTTATAACTAGGCATGTTAGGCTAACTAGGAGAGTCATTTGTTAATAGCGGTTTGTTCTGTAGATAATAAAATATATTTATATGTATATTTATTTACATTATGGGTTTATGCTTACTAATTATTTAAATAAATAAATAAATAAATAAATAAAATGATGACAATTTGTTATTTAAAATGCTATTAAAATGACTGTTAAATAATAATATTATTTAATGTCAGTATTAAGCATTATTTATTAGTAGTAAATGTGTTATTTGGATGAAAAAGTGAAAAAAGAAAAGACTGCTTTTTGGGTGGAATAACTGAACTCGCTTTCCTTCAACTTCCTGATTGTAAAGGAGCTTGAGCAACTGATCGCAATCGAGCGCTTTGTAAAAAGCTAAAGATCCAAATGAGTAAGTCTTTTACTACTACCATTTACATGAGGGCACTCGTTTTATGTTACGCTATTGAAACAGTAGATGTTTTTACCAGCTTTTGCAGATTTTTCGCAAACTCCCACATACGCTGACTAACAGTGTTTACATTGGTTTTCCACGGAGCTGCTAATGCTAACACGGAGCGCTCCGAGTAAACACTTCTCGTCTGCTTTTAAATACTTACTTCAAGTTGCGTTCTGCTCGTATATATTGTTTTATCTGCAGTGGTACAGATCTAATACTCTTGATTTAGCATTTTTTTTCTGGGCAAAATACTTGAGTTATGTTAGTTCGAGTATCGCTAACCTAAATGGTTACATTAACTAACAGCAGTTTTAAAGGCTGAATTTATGTACATGGTCATTGTTACGTTTAATATACAGTGTGATCCAATTGGATTTAACTGACCTATTGTTTATTTGATGTATTAAACACAACATAAGCTTATAACGAAAAATGTCACGCATTTTGTGGACCATATTAACTGTACAACTGTTACAATGTAACTTTTTCATTGGTCTAACTTGAGGTAAGTTACATATGGTTGTTTATGATACTTTTGACGTCTAAGACAAATTAAAAGACCTCTGTGTGTGTGTGTGTGTGTGTGTGTGTGTGTGTGTTTTGTTTGTTTGTTTTTTGCAGTTCAACACGATGAGAGCAACCTTGGGTGTGTCAAAGTGCTGAAATATCAATGGTTGCAGGAATGAGTTCTTCAGATGAGTCTTTAAAGCGCCAAAGGAATCCTCACAGGACCTGTCGCACAGACTCTACACAAGTCAACAAACCAGTTTCAGGTGGCACTGATTCAATTACTCATAATAAAAGAACCACAGCACCTCAAGATCTGAATCTTGTAAAATCACGTGGAAGGAGAACAACCGAGAACAAACCACAAGCAGCAAGCCAAAGTCTTACTTGTTTACGGAAATCAAGACGCCAGGTTACAAATATAAATGGATGTGTGTCTAAAAATTCACATAAACCTGAGCAGGTCTTGCCTCAAAAAATCGCCACCCCAAAATATCAATTAAAAACAGCACACAAAGGAAGAAGCAAAAAGAAAAATGTTGAACCAAGTGAGAAAGAGGTAGCTGCTAGCAAAGCTAAATTGGATGGGCTAGTCAATTTGCGCCCGGAACAACACTTAAGTTCTCAAAAAACAAAAAGGACACATTATCAGAACTCTAAACGAACTCAAAATCATCAGACCCCTTCTGATGTTTCGACAGGCGTTTACACATGTACTACATTATCTCCTTGTCGTTGCAAGGAGGATTCGTGCTGCCACACTAACAGACCACAAGCCCTGAAACAGGACAGACTCCAGTCCAGCTTTCTCCTCAGCTCCACCTCAAACTCTGACCTCAAATCCCTGTCGCCACAAACAGGTCAGAATAGTTGTGCACCATATAGTGAGCCGGATATCTTAAAGTCCAGTGTAGAAAAGGTTTGAGTCAGCATTATTACATTTTTAATCTCTAACTTTTGTTTAAATGCCTAGAATAATTATTGCTCATGTATTTTTAGAGACCTCTTGCAGATGCCTTTCCATCACCGCAGAGACTCAGAGGAAGGCCAAAAGGCAACAATAATAAAGTACAGGAGGATCCAAGTGCTTCTCCACCAGTGAAACACGGCAGTGAGTCTACAGAGTGTGCTGTTGAATACCTGAAACGTTCACTTCGCAGCTCTGCTGACCTCCAACACTTATCACCACAAACAGCTAAGAGCAGTTGTGCTCCAGACAATCATCAGACTGCCAGAAAGTCCAGACTAAAAAAGGTGATAGTCATTAAATCTGTGTAGATTGTTAACTTTGGATTAAAATTTTTGAGATAATTATTGATCATCTGTTTTGTTTTTTTAGAAACCTTCTGCAGGTGGCTTACTATCACCTCAGAGAGCCAGAGGAAGGCCGAAAGGCAGCAAGAATAAAAAAGTACAGCATCGGCCAAGGGCATCTCGACCAGCGAAAGACAGCAGGAAGCATGAAACACCTCCTGTTGAATCCTGCAGCCCAAAACATCCCAACTCCCCCTCGAACTCTCAGCTCCAACCCCTGACACCAAAAACAGATGACAATAGTTTTGCACCATACAATAATCCAAATGCCGGAAAGTCCCAACTAGAAAAGGTTTGTGCCCATTATTATTATTTTCCCATGACAATTCTCAGAGGGATACTATGGTAATGAATATGTATATGGCAATGTTTTTGTGTTTGGTCTTGACTGAATAGATCCGCTATGCTGCTGCTGCTGCTGCTTTGGTTATCGGTGCAGAGCAAGTACTGAGACTTGCTACTGCAAGTATGTATATAGACTGCTGTCTGAGAATATATGGCATAACATACATGTAACCCCTATAGCAGATCTACTTTATACATGGTGGAGGAGGGCATCCAACATCGTCCTGCAGATTGCTAATGCAAACTTATTGAAACCTTTGTAAGCTTATTGGCTGCTAAGGTGACAGCAACCAATCTTCTGTACTATGGAGTTACAAGCAGATTGGATGGAGCTTATCAACCTGCACAGCACACTAAGGATGCGTGGGTCGGTTTTTTTCCAACCTGCAGGTCCCGCTTTTATGAAATTATTTGACCAGCCTGCCCTGCCCAACTGTTATCTGTTTTTACAACCCGCCACGCACCAGCAACCATTAAACAGACATATAGGCAGTGTAATGCAAATGAAAACAGCCTTTATTTAAAACTGAAAGTGCTTGAAAACATCGCCCTGTAAATTGGCAACAACAATGCTGGAAGTGCCTGTTTTGTGGCTCTCGTGTTTGTATATTTTTTCACACAAGTTGCACTTCATGTAGCCGATACTGCTGTTGTCTCTTGCTGCAACTATTTCTGAGAACTGTTTCCAACAATTGATTTAGCGCCTGACCTTTTTTCTTTTAATGATGTAAATTCCCGACCATAATTTCTCCTGCACCTTGTCTTCAACTTCATTTCTCAGTTTTTGTGGCTGCTTGGTGCTTTTCTGACTTTGCTATGTACTAGGCCTTCGTATTGTAACCTTATCAAAGAACTTAAAAAAA
>NC_079436.1:35711141-35878377 GCF_903798145.1 Danio aesculapii | reverse complement strand
CAGTATAGTTTATCACAATATATTTTAATTCAGGTGTAAATCAATATGCTTTCAATTAAAATTTGACTTGTGCTACAAACAGACTTTCTTCTTTCACAGACATTGCTAATGCATATACAATAGAATCTCTCTCAGCTGAAAAGCATGTTTCAGAGGGAGAAAAATGCTGTGATTTCTTGTAAATACAGTGGTGTTGGACCAAGCTTCCAGTGGTACCGTCAATATCCAGGATCCAGACCAGTGTACCTTATTTTTAACACAGAGACTGGTGTTGGATCTGAACCCACTTTACGTCTCACGTCGATGGCCAAAAAAAGCACTCACTCAAGTGGATCTGGAGATCTTCTCTACTAAAGCGACAGACTCTGCTGTGTATTACTGTGCCCTGCAGCCCACAGTGACTGGAAAACAGACCTGCTCCTTACAAAAACTGTGCTTAAGTTCTCATGGAAGTTCTCATATTCTAGTTGTGAAGTGCACCTTCTTTCATTTTAGATTTGTGCTGCATAATAACCTTTTCTCTATTTTCAAAGTGTAAGCATTGGATTTGACATCTTTACCATCAAATGTTTACCTGCATTCACCATCCCATATGCCCAAATCTCTAACAAGAAAGTATCAAAGCAATCCCTTCATATTTTGATTAAAGCAAAGCATTGTTTTAAGTTTTTTATTTGTATCTTTGTTCATTGGTATTTGGTTGTAGTTTGTTATATTTTATACAAATGCAACCCAATACAACAACTAATTATTTAAACTAAAATTATTTCCCACACAGCCATTTAATGAAACCGTTTCATAACGTTACTATATATATATATTATAATATATATATAATATATATCTATATATATATATATAGTATATATATTATATAATAATATATATCTATATATATATATATAGTCTGGGTGATTCTCATGAAACCTTGAACGATTTAAAAACAGATGAATGTTCAAAAAAAGGTTTCAATTAACTTTTTGTTTTTGCAGATTTAAAACAAAGTCTACGTTAATTAAAATATATACATAAAAATTTAGTACCTTTTTAAGCATAATTTATAAAATAAGTTATAAAAAATCTCATTACCGCGACAAATTCGACTCGAAAAGCTAATTCACTTTGACATTTTTGAAAAAGGGATTATTAGCAGTCATGTAGAGTTACTTGAGATTCTGAAATAACATTTATTTTTAAATCAACAGGGTTTTTTATTTTGATTGGTTTTTCTAATTACTTAACACCTTACACAATTGACAACACATTTTTTTTATATATATTTTGATTAAACCTGATGTATTTTCAAAATGATGTGGCTAACCTGAAAAGACATAATTTTCAGATTATGCACATGCATTGAGAAGCAAATAATTTCAAATTTGATTTATTTTTTTATTGCTTCAATTTTAATGTCATATATGACATTTGCAGTAAAAACTCAACATAAATTCACATAGAAAGTCTACATTAACATTATATTGAAACTTCTGTTTATATTTTTTAGAACAACTGACCACAGAGTTATGGGAGCAGAAAAATATCAATCTGTAAACATGTTTTGTACATTAAATGAGGAAAATAAACATGCGCTATGGATGTGACCAAAAAGTCTGCGAGTTTATACAACATACTTTGTAGAAATTCTGTGAATTAAACTGCACAACCCAAAAGAAAACAATGATAAACAAAAAGAAAAGGCTCGGCTCACCACAGAACAAAAATTATTATTTTATTTTATATTTTTTGCATTCATGAAGAAAAAATGTCGTTATCTGTGACACCTCTCCGTTATGGAGGTGACAGATGTGAAATTGCCACTTTGTAAATCAAATATAATAAGTTTGAAAACATTGACAGACACAATTTTGAGTACTTCTAAAGTACTGTAGAATACTTGCTTTTTTCCATGGAATGGTCGGCTAACATCACAATGTCTTTGTGAAAAAATGTGCAATGTATACTTGTCATATTAACTGCAATTGTTATCTTAGACTTGTTTGTTCTCAGTTTAACACACGTATTTTTAGGTATATATAATAATGTAATAAATAAACAATAGTTTGATGAATCAACCTAAATATTGTTTTAAATATTTAAAATAAATATATTTGTATATGTTTCTTAATTTCTTTGTTTTTTGTTTTTTTTTTGCAAACTGCACTGTATTTCTAATATGTGGAAAGTTTTCATTGGATATCAGTTTCATAAAATGGATAATAAATGTGCAATATATACTATCATTATCTTTTCTAATGCACATTAGCAAGAAATCTTCTATAACAATAATATTAAAAACAAATAAAACATGTTTCTATAAACTGAAACTATTGAACAGATCATGAGAGCAAATTTTAAGAAGGACGCATATAAAAGTTGCTATCAGTTCTTATCAGTATTTTTAGTTCTATTAGAGGATACAAATAGAAATACATTATCATCCAAGCTCTCCAGAGCTTCATGAAGGTCTGAATGTGGTTTCTTACACAGAAGAGGGCGTCCTTCTTTTTTTCCTGCTGTTCTTAAGCTAAATTCTATCATTGTAGGTCTCCACAGGGTGGAGCTCCAGGCTTAAATCACAGGGTTTCAGTCAGAAAAAATATTAAAACAACACAGTTGAGCCTGTCATTTCATTTCATTCATCATGCTGCTCTGTGCACTTATCATGCTTTCATCACTTGCAGGTGTGGAATGTTTGAATCTTATGTACATTTATCATACATTTAATGTTTTAATGGATTTGCACTGTACATTCTGTCTGCTTAATGTCTCTGCTAAAATTTATTTTGATGGTTCCTCAACAGATATTCTACTGATTTGGCAAGTACAAGTCAGGCTTATTCTATTAACCCTAACAAGTCTACTAATACTTTAGTGATAGTTCATCAACATGGAGTTGCAAACTTGCTTATCTAGTCAAAAGAATATTCAAGTGGACCATCAAAATAAATTGCATCTCAAATCCTATTATTTCATCTGATCATATTAGTTAATCTAGTATGCGTTTCTTCTTCAGGAGACGTAATAGGTGAAGTGATAAAATCTCACGGGTTCTTGAAAAAGCAGCTCAAGATGGTACCAATGTTACTCTGTCCCTGCAACTACACAGGAGTGGTTTATAATCTACTATGGTATCGTCAGTATAAGAGATCCAACCTGAACTGCTTTCTCTCCATCACTGAATCTGGAGACGCAGTTAAAGCAGACCCATCAGCCCACTGGCTATCAGCTACAGTTAACAAACAAAGCAAACTCACGGAACTGGAAATCAACCCTACCAAAGTGACTGACTCTGCTGTGTATTACTGTGCCCTGAAGCCCACAGTGACAGGAAAACACTCTTCCTCTGCACAAAATCATTCTGTATTTTAACCATACAATTTATTGATACTTAACAAGAACATTTACTGTTTACACTATGTTGTTTCTGAGACTAAATCAGCAATTAGTATAATGAATCCACAAAAATCAGTCTGTACATTTTGCCACACTACACTTGTGGGTGGAGCTTAATGTGGTGCAAGCAAAAGAGCTCAAAAAGTCTTAATACACCAATTGATACATCATTAAATCCAAAACTACCTACAACAATGACCCTCTTCTGCTTTGTTTTAGCACTGGTCTTGGATTATGGTAAGCAGAAGACTTAAAATCTTATGTTAATAACAACAACAACAAACTGACTTTTTAAAAGTACACTTTTAAGATTGATAACACTAGATTGCTAATCGTGTTTGCAGGTACAGCGAATGAGAACTCCATTAGACGTGAAGAAGCATTTGTGTCTTTAAGCGAAGGCAGTAACACCACTCTGTCCTGTACATTTGATGGATCTGCTTACCGCCTTCACTGGTATCGACAGAAAACTGGATCAGTGTTGGAGTTCGTAGTGCTGATTGATAAATCTAAAGTTGTAGTGACCGCTTCTCCGCCTCATCCACACATGTCTATTAATCTCCATGATAACCGTGTGGATCTGGAGATCTCCTCTGCTGCAGTATCAGACTCTGCTGTGTATTACTGTGCTCTGCAGCCCACAGTGACAGGAAAGCTTGCAACACAGCACAAAAATGATTTTATAAACGAAAGCATTTTTCCCCTACACATATGCCCCAACTAGTCCTTCTTTATACATTTCTTCAGTTTAATTACTAATGGCCACCAAAAATGTACAGTTAAGTCATCAATAAAACTGCTGACATGTCCTGTGGTTATTTTCACTCATATTTACAACTTTTCCAAGTCAAACTAAAATGTTATGCTATATGGAATATTTTATTTTATAAATAGAAATAAAAATAATAAATCAACAATTGATTAGTTCTCCATATTCAGTTTCTGTATCTTTTTGATTTGCAATAAAGTAAAATGTATCCATTAATTCATATATTTAACATATGTTCTCTTTAATGAATAATTTGAACATGTTGCATGAACTGGTTTAAAAATGAAGTCAACATCAAGTAAATCATTTTTCCAGAAGGCGGGGTTTAATATCAAGATGTAGAAGCATTTTAATCTGAAGGAGGATGTCAGAAGTCAAAGGCATCCAGTGTGAATGATACTCCAGTCTTTCAGATTCCGCTTTAACATCTAGTACTGTATAGTACTGTGTGCAATTGACCAATATCGTTGTTGCTGTTGTTGTTGTTATGAAAATCATCATTGGCCTAAACAAACCAAAAAAACAGTGCTTCCCTAATGAATTACAATGTGATGCAACATGTGGTACTGACTGTACATAATTTTATGGTTCCTTGCAAGCATCAAAATGGGAAAGCTCAAACATTCACTGGATCTGGCAATTTGGCTAAAATAGGTTTAACCGAGGTCAACATAAATTTCTTAACTTATGTGATGCAATTTGCTTAAACAATCCACAAGGGGCCTTCTTTACCCAAAAATGCCTATATCCTCTGATGAACTGCTTGAGTTTATAAGAGGAGATAACAGAGTAGGGTTTCAGTTGTCATTTATTCGTTGTCAGGAATGCTATTCCAATTTTCCCTGTGGCTTTTATTATCTTATACAGGTAGGATAAATGCAATTAAGTAAATTAACTATTACATCAACAATCAACTCTTAGAACTTTAGTTGCATTAGTTTAGCTTTAGTAGTATCTGTTGATCTCCTCCATTCATTATTCTCATTTTCTTTCTCTTTTCCTCTTAGGTGATGTCTCGGGTGAGGGAATCACTCCAGTCTCCTTATACAAAACAGTCTCAGAGAAGAAAACATCCAGCCTGTCCTGCATTTATAATGGCTCAGCAGCTACAGATACTCTCCACTGGTATCGCCAGTACCCAAAATCCAGACCAGACTTCCTGTTTCTAGTTAACGAAGCTGCATTTAAACAACCTGCTAATCCTCCCATTCCTGGAATATCTGCTAGATTAAATGAGGAGAAAAATTGTGTGTATCTGGACATCATCAACACTGCTGTATCAGACTCTGCTGTGTATTACTGTGCCCTGCAGCCCACAGTGACAGGAAACACACAAACACTGTACAAAAATGAAAGATGGAGTCTTTGTTTATTGAGTGTGCTCTATGCTCATGATAATTCATGTTTTGCTACTGATCAATTTCATTGGTAAAATTTAGAGGGGATCCATCTGCGCCCAGTAAACGATAATTATTATTTATATAATTACAACAATACAATTACCGTACAACAATAATTACAGGTTTTTACATTACCATGAGGGTTGGGTTTAGGGTAGGAATTAATAAAATACAATTTAATGGGTAATTTAATAAATATTATTAATAATACTGAGCATAATTACTGTTTTTAAATTATGTTAGGGTTGGGTTTATGGTTCAAGTAGAGGTAGATGTTAATAAACTACAATTAAAAGGTAATTTAATAAATAATACAAATATTTCTTGTTAACTTCTGACCGCAGCTCTATTTCTTCTACAATCAATTTCATTCAGTACCTAAAACACAAGATGTCTTATTGTCTTTACCAGGTTTTAAGTCTTTCAACACAAGCAGCAGCACAGCGCACAAGTCACACTTTAGTTTAAATTTTGTCAGGACATCATGCAGTTATGCTACATAATGATAAAATATGTTATCATCCTTTCCTTTACTCCATTTCAGAGATTGTTATGTAGCATAATATGGAACATTATAGAATATAATATTACTCATAATTACTGTAGCATCCATTTGTACTTATACTTTTTTTTTTACTAATAAAACACTGAGGAATTAATATGTTGGGTTGTCATGTATCATAAACAATTCTTACGATGCTATACCAGCTATCCATTTGCAAATTCTCATTGCATACTGAACTGGAATCAGAAGGGCTCTCAAAATAGCTTTTGAAATGAAACATACGGTAAATATTTAAATTAACGTTAAGTATACTTCCACAAATACAACTTTACTTGCTGTACTGACTAGATCACCGGTTCAAAAGTAAAGTGGCATGGCTTGTTTATTGAAGCTGCATTATCATCAAAATACTGCACAGATAAACTGTGCAACCATAGTGTGATGACATCTATTTGTGTTGGTACTCAAGTAAACCACATAGTAAAAAAGTTTACATTCCTGTTGCACTTTTATAATGCATATTAATTAAAGTAACTGGGTAATAACTACTGTTTTAGGCAAGGAATTTATAATAATAATAATATGCATCCATTTTACCGCTGAAAGTACATGTTTCATGTATTCATTGCCACAATAAGATATGTGGGAGGAGCATCAGGACATTGTGTTGCCATTCATCTCTAATTTGATTTCAGTTTGCTTCTCAGTAAAGCAAAATGAGTTCTCTTTTTGCCTACTTGTGTTGTCCATCTTAATAGGTGAGTTCATTTTTTTTTAATTATCCTAAATCATTACTGTTTCCATGACTACACAGTACAACAAAGGCAACAATTCACGACTGCAAATATTGTAAGTAAATGACTGAAATTGCTGTGTCTTTTTCATAATATATTCACAGATCAATCATTTGGCCAATCAATAACAGCACTTCAAACCACAAAACAGGCTGCTGAGAGTGAAACGGTCATTCTGTCATGCAAATATGATACTCAAGCAAACAATTTACAGTGGTATCGACAATATCCAGGATCTAGACTAGAATATCTGCTACGTGTGCTTGAATCAAACACCGTGCTTCATGCTCAACCTCCTTTCCCAAGACTGAACGCCAGTGTGAATAAAGTGGAGAAGCAGGTGAATCTGACCATCTCTTCTGCTGCAGTCACAGATTCAGCTCTGTATTACTGTGCTCTGCAGCCCACAGTGACAGAAAGAGCAACTACACTGTACTAAAACCTCATGGAGAAGATCAGAGTGTGTGAAAGATTCAGTGACTCTGAATGTGTTGATCGGGAGTTTTGGGTGGAGCTTTGCAGGATCTGACAGAAATGCACATCTGTCTGCAGTTTCATTTGCTGTTTGTTGTGCAAAGATGATGCTTCACTGCTGTCTGTTGGTGTTGTCAGTAACACAATGTAAGTCATATACTGTACTAAACTGATTTATTTAAAGCTGAAATACTTAATGTTAATTGTATTCATATTCAAGTTAGCTATTAATTGCAATCTTGTATTGATTGCTTTGATGTACATTTCTGAATGTCCTCATCGTTCATTTTCACCAAAAAGAAATCAGCTTTCATGTTTTCTGCAGATTCATTGGCGGCGTCAATAAGACCACTGCAGACCGATGATGTTCATATCACACTGAGAGGACTCCAGTCAGGCTCTCATGCAAATATGATGGCAGTGCATACGTTTGCATTGGTATCGACAGTTCCAGCACCGGAGCAAAACCTGAATTTCTGCTTCTTGTAACAGAGTCAGCCACCAAATTGTGACCTATTGCAGATCCTAAATTCCTGGAAGGGATGGAGAAATGAGCATGATGTGAAAAAACGAGTGGATCTGGAGATCTCGTCTGCTGCAGTATCAAGACTCTGCTGTGTATTACTGTGCCCTGCAGCCCACAGTGACAGGAAACACACAAACACTGTACAGAAAACCTCTATCAAAGAAAAAACAGCATGTCTGTTCATTATTGCTGCATGTTTTGTTTTCTGTTTGCAGATTTAATGAGATGATTTAAAAATATGTGAGTTAATGTGAAAAAAATGGATATTTCAAACAAGTGAAAATGTCAGCAAAACGAGCAAATCATACAAACAATCTTTAGGAATTGTTACCTACAAACTCATAAGGCAAATGTTACTGTGTGTACTGCTACTGGTTCTTTACAGCTCAACTGATCTCTTGATCTCACGTTTATTTAAAATGGCCCGGCACTGTAAAAGGCTATCTTTAAACATACAAATACTGTCTTACAGTTAATGGAGATCTTTCTACCTTCGATAATAACATCTATTATTCACATTCCAAGGTTTCTATTCTTGTCGCTTGATATTAACCTTGCTTGCTTTGGCCAAAGTGATCTCATTAACATATTGAAATTAGTTATTCGAGAGAGGAGAATAAAGAGAGTGCTGGGTGTGTTGTGGAAGAAAAATTATATCATTTAATTCAAAACTCTAGCAGCCCAGGTGGCGACTGTGCCTTTGTCTCTGGGTGATACTTACAAGCTTGTAAGGGCAGGTGAAATCTCAGGATCTCCTCAAGAGCCTGAAACAAGATTTTCAACTATAACTTGTCATGCCCATTTTCTACACTCCCCCCCCCAAAACATATAATAGACAGGACGACACTGTCTCAGGGTGCTTTCACACCTGTAGATCGATTCTCTTGTTCCGAAACAGCAATTAAAATTGTTACATTGTGGCTCTTGTTCTTGGTGCAGTTCGCTTTCCACACGGCAAAGTTTCTAATGGACCAAAAGAGCTAAAACAAGTCACGTGCAAGTAACTGTCCCCACGTGAATCAGAGTTCTGCAGTATATTTAGCAGAGTCCCGCCTGAGCTGCCATAGCGTCCTTATTTAAATTTATGACGATGAGCAAGAAGACATTATAAGTGAAAAGGTGCGCTTTCATTTGAATGGTGACACCAACAGACATCGTCACTGAATATACATCAGAGGTCAGATTATCTCATACATAACAGTTGGCGTATGCATATTGGCTTTACATTATAGAGAGAAATAACAGATAAACCAAGACTGCAGTTCGGTACAGTTTCCCTAACGGATAAACATCTCTCGTTAATAGTTAGCATGCTTTCACTTCATTTTTGACATGAAACGCTCATTTACCGGTAATGTCATCCCGCCCTACTCATAATCCTCTCTTCATGTAGCCTAGCCGTATATATGGCTATTATACAACAATAATACACTGTGATATATATCTGCTTTTTTACTACAACCGATCCTCTCCAGAGTTTGTTTCAATCGAGCTGAGACACCTCATTCAGGTGATCTCGAACCGATTGTTTTGGGTGCGTATTTGAGCGCAATTGCTGGATTCACATATGCCAAATGAACCCGCGCTAACTGGGGAAACTGGAAGCACACAGTAAAATGAAGTAAATGTAACAAAGTAAATTGTAGATTTATATAGCTAATTTTGTGAAATGCCATACACCCAAAGCAATTTAAAAATGTATGGGTGGGTCCTCTCCACACGACACCAGAGTGCAGGATACACCTGAATGATATGCTGAGAAGTGCCATGGGAATTATTAAATGACCACAAAGAGTCATGAACTTGGTTAATGTCTCATTTAAAAGACAGCGCTCACTGACAGTATAGTGTCCCCTTCACTATTCTGGGGCATTAGGACTCACACAGACCCAGGTTGTGACTGAGTGTGTTGATTGGGAGTTTTGGGTGGAGCTTTGCAGGATCTGACAGAAATGCACATCTGTCATGCAGTGTCATTTGCTGTTTGTTGTGCAAGATGATGCTTCACTGCTGTCTGCTGGTGTTGTCTGTAACACATGTAAGTCATATACTGTACTAAACTGATGTGTTTAAAGTTAAAATGCTTAATATATTTACAATTCTAGTTAACATTAATTAATCTTTTATTGATTGCTTAATGTACATTTTCTGAGCGTCTTGATCTGTTCATTTGTCCTAAGAAAGCTTTCTATTTTCTGCAGATACACTGGCACAGTCAATTAGGACCACTGCAGAGCGTGTTCATATCACTGAGAGGACTCCAGTCAGGCTCTCATGCAAATATGATGCAGTGCATACAGTCTGCATTGGTATCGACAGTATCCTGGATCAAAACCTGATTTCTGCTATCTGTAAGGGAATCAGCCAAAAAATCCGTAACATATGCAGATCCAAAAATTCCTGAGAATGGATGGAGAAATGAGCATGGTGAAAAACGAGTGGATCTAGAGATCTCCTCTGCTGCAGTATCAGACTCGCTGTGTATTACTGGCCCTGGAGCCCACAGTGACAGGAAACAAACAAACACTGTACAAAAACCTCTATCAAAGAGAAAAAACAGCCTGTCTGTTTCATTACTTCCGCATGTTTTCTGTTTGCAGATTTTATGACATGAAAAATGTGAGTTATGTTGAAATAATGGACATTTAAACAAGTAAAGATGTCAACAAAACAAGCAAATCAAACTTACAAATTACAAATGAATCTGAAGGAATTGTTACCTAAAATCTTGCCCACAAACTCATAACCTCTTAAGGCCCAAGGTATTTTTTTAATGCCTTTTATTTCTTTTTGCTATTTACCTAATTAGGATAAAAATCTAAGTATCATCTTTTGATGTGATGTACTTTTTGAGAAAAATTATGTCCATATATGTGGACTCGTGGTCGAATTTACATAAAACATTTCCCCAATTTTTTTAATGCATATTTAACACAGAATTTTTTTTTGAACTCGCTTTGACTATAAGATAGTAAAATCAAATTTTTTTTTTCATTTTGGACAGTTAATATAGGGTTTGGGACATTTCATATGCTGCAAAACAGTTGCAGGATGATACTGTATGTCTGTAACAAATACAAAACAAAGTATTTTAATTAGCCACTAAATAATTAAGAGTTAAAAATGTGCTGTCCACGTATGTGGCCCTATGATAAAGCCAATGTTACTATATTTACTGCCACTGGTTTCTTTAAACCTTTATTGCCCTCTTGATCTCGCATTTATTAAATGGCCCTGTGGTGTAGCAATTTACTTTTAAACATACAATACTGTCCTAAAGTAATAATTTCATAAACGCTGCACATACCATTTTAATATACCACTTTATAAAGAGTACATCCTATTTATTATACATGTATGCTATTTTAAATTGTAAACTGAAATGTGACCTGTGGTGGGACCTGCCTGCCTCAAGTATTTTATGTTGATTCCCCATTTGAATTTCCATTATGAAAATGTGATTTTTATTGCTATAGATTGAGTTGAAGTACAACAAAACAGCAGATTTGGTGCTCAAGATTTTATTGTACAAACTGTTTGCCTATAAACCAAAAACACCTTTATAGCAAAATCATTAATATAATCAAGAAAGCCAACTAAATATTGTGTAATAAGTGACTGCTGTAAATTCATCATTACAGCCACATGGTGGCATTATTTACAGTCTACACCTTATAACACATTGTTGTCTTATCAGATTACCCGTGTTTATTAGGTTTCATTAACATTACTTCTATAAAGTCAACTGACTAACAACCAACAGCTAATATTAAACGCATACCGATATACTATAATTTCCGCACCGGTCAAACTACCGCTAATAAAATTAGTAATGAATGAAATTAGAAAGTATATTACAAGTAATAGCAAAACATGTACAGTAGATGGTAGTGTTTATTACAGATTACAGAGGATATGATTTGATTCATCACTTAAAAAAGACACATTTAAAGTGTGAATCTGTCAGTTACACAGTTTGTGCTCCTTGTGATGATCTATGATGTTTCTCTGTGGTGTCTGGTTCATTCTTTATTTTTCAGATAAGATGCGTGATATTTTTATAGAAGAAGAGATACTGAAGAGATTAACAATTGATCTATTAAAACTAATGTTCTGTCTGTCTCAAATAATACTCATGGAGAAGGAATAGCTCCTCTCTCTTCATCTGACTTGGTCATCAATGTTCAATTCACAACTTTGTCCTGCAATTACAATGTCTCTTATAACAGTGATGCTCTCTTGTGGTATCGACAGTACAGCAGCTCCAAACCACAGTTTCTGTATTTGGTTAGTGAAGCCAAGCTTGAACAACTGGCTGATCCTCCAATTCCTGGATCGTCTGCTAAATTAAATGGAGGAGAATAACCGTGTGGATCTGGAGATCTCCTCTGCTACAGTATCAGACTCTGCTGTGTATATTACTGTGCTCTGAAGCCCACAGTGACTGGAAACACAAACACTCTACAAGAATGATAGCTGGAGTCAGTGTTTATTGAACTATATGGTCAGGAAAGATTACAGCACTTGATGTATAATAATAAATTACATTGCAAAAAGTGCAACATAAATAAAGATGAAGTGATTTTGAAAAACTGGATGTTTAAAGACACTTTAGTACCAAAACTCTGAGAAAAGTTTTTAGTAAACCACATATCAAAACATGTATTACTAATTTTGTCAGTGAATGTTGCCATTATGCTGCATGAAAACCTTTCTTAATTCTCCTCTAACAATTCAGAGGTAGTCCTGGAGCATAATTAAAAAAAGTAGCTAAAATAAATTCATCAGGCTCTACTTTTTCTCATAACAACCTACAAAATAATAAGACAAATGTTCACTCCAAGAAAAGAGCTGAAAAACTAATTATAGCAGTATTTCCTTTTCAATAAATAAAGATAATATGTATGACTTTGTTCATACTGTGTAATGTATTAAAGATGATAATACTGTAATAACCAGTCCACTAACTCTAAACCTAAACTTAACATATCAGTATTATTGGCGTTAAGCATGTACACTGGAAGCACACGTGAATTACAGTAACAAGTAGACATTTCGCTCTAAGAGTGCATGTAATATAATGTAGATTTATATAGCGCATTTATTGTGTATTGCCATACATCCAAAGCAATCGACTACACAGGTGGGGTCTCTCCACACAACCCACCAGTGTGCAGCCTCTACCTGGATGATGCGATGAGAGGTTCCATGGGATATTTATTTACCACAGAGTGTTAGGATCTTGGTTTAATGTCTCATTTGAAAGACGGGGCTTACTGACAGTATAGTGTCCCTTCATTATACTGGGCATTTGCACCTCACTAACACCTCTCCCAACAGCAACCTGGTCATCTCACATGGTCTCCCATCCAGGTACCGACCAGCCTCAGCCATGCTTGGCTTCAGTGAGCAACCTGTCTTGGGCTGCAGGGTGATATTATATGTTTCATGTATTTATCATCATAAGATATGAAGGAGGAGTTTCAGGATGTTGTGTTGCCATTCATCTACCCTTTGATTTCAGTCTGCTCCTCAGTAATGTAAAAATGAGTTCTCTTGTTTGCCTACTTGCACTGCTAGTCTTAATGGGTGAGTGTTCTCATTGTTTCATTTCATCATTTCATTGAAGTATTCAAAAAAAATTCTACATTGCTGTTTTAATGCAACTACACATTAAAAATGCAATAATTAAGAACAATGTGCTTTCCTTGTTATTCTGAAGACTGTTTCTTGCTGTATTTGCAGATCAATCATTTGGCCAGTCAATAACAGCACTGCAGCGTACAAAGCAGGCCACTGAGAGCGAAACGGTCATTCTGTCATGCAAATATGATACTCAAGCAGACAATTTACAGTGGTATCGACAATCATCCAGGATCTAGACCAGAAATATTCTGCTGCTTGTTTATGAATCAAACACCGTGTTTCATGCTGAGCCTCCTTTGCCAAGACTGAACGCCAGTGTGAATAAAGTGGAGATAGCAGGTGAATCTGACCAATCTCTTCTGCTGCAGTCACAGATTCAGCTCTGTATTACTGTGCTCTGCAGCCCACAGTGACAGAAAGAGCAACTACACCTGTACTAAAACCTCATGGAGAAGATCAGAGTGGTGTGAAAGATTCAGTGACTCTGAATGTGTTGATTGGGAGTTTTGGGTGGAGCTTTGCAGGATCTGACAGAAATGCACATATGTCTGCAGTTTCATTTGCTGTTTGTTGTGCAAAGATGATGCTTCCTGCTGTCTGCTGGTGTTGTCAGTAACACAATGCAAGTCATATACTGTACTAAACTGATTTATTTAAAGCTGAAATGCTTAATAAATTAACAATTCAAGTTAGCATTTATTTACAATCTTGTATTGATTGCTTTTTACATCTGTTCATTCCTCCTAAAGAAAAGCTTTCTATTTTCTGCAGATACACTGGCACAGTCAATAAGACCACTGCAGAGCGATGTTCATATCACTGAGAGGACTCCAGTCAGGCTCTCATGCAAATATGATGGCAGCATAAACAGTCTGCATTGGTATCGACAGTATCCCGAGCAAACCTGAATTTGTGCTTCTGATAATGGAGTCAGTCATCAGACACGTGACATATGCAGATCCTAAAATCCCCGGAATGGATGGAGAAATGAGTATAAGTGAAAAAACAAGTGGATCTGAAGATCTCCTTTGCTGCAGTATCTGACTCTGCTGTGTATTACTGTGCCCTGCAGCCCACAGTGACAGGAACACACAAACACTGTACAAAAACCTCTATGAAGAAAGAGCACCATGTCTCTATTTTAAATAGTTTCAACAGAAATGTGACCTGTGGTGGATCTGCTACTGCTGTTAGCTGCTTAAAAGCATTTCATATTGATTGCCCATTTAAATTTCCATTATAAAAAGGTGATTTTTTTTATTGCTAAAGCTTCAGTTGAAATGAAGACGACAAAACTGCAGATTTTGGGGTCCAGATTTTATTTACAAACTGATTTCCTACAGTATTTACACCAAACACCCTAATACAAGACATTAGGATAATCAAGAAGAGCAACAAAATATGATTAAACTAGAGACTCCCGCAGGATATTGTGGGACCCAATGACGGAGTGTGGTTCTATTTAGAAATAAGGATAACTTACGTTTAATCTTTGGACATTACTGTAGGCAAAAAAAGTCTAATGCACTTTCTGAAGCAGTATTAGGCCGAATGCTTTTCTCATTGACCACTTGAGAAATTATTGTTTATTATTTGTTTCATTGCGAATTTATTAGCGTATTTCTAACTGTTCTGACTGTATAAAAGCTCCTTGATCATGTCCATGTTCATCATTCCATTTAAACTAAAAACGAAACATGTTTATTTTGCATTTCTTTATTTATTTAAAATGGAAGCAAGTGGAAAAAAAAATTGTTGAGTAGCTGAAGAACAGTGAAAAAAAAAAAAGATTTATACAGTATGTTTACCTGCTGGTCGACCCTGGCTGCAGCGACCAATCGCTGGTCGGCGTAGCGTTTAAAAGCCGAGCCCAACTGCAATGGCGAGCTCTCTCTCTCTTTCCATCTCTCGCTCTTACTCTTTCTGTGGGTCTCTGTGAGAACAGTCTCTCTTGCGAGGGCTAGTCTGAGAGAATGTGTTTTGCTTGTGTTTAATTCTCTTGTCTAAAGTTTGAGATCTGAAAGTGCAATGTTTGCTTGTGAACTTGTCCAGTTAACTGATGTATTTGAGTGATACCTCGAGGTTGTAGGAGTGAGGTAAGTCCGCGCGATATACATATACAACACAGAGATTCAGCTTTTGTATTAGTTCATTAGGTTCAAGAGAATGTGCTGCTTTGTGTATGTTTTGTTTTTAGTTAAAGTAGTTTAGTGAAGACATTTGGTGCGTTGACGATGTTTCTTTTCATGCTTTCATATTTAGTTTAGTTGTTGAAAACAGTTACTGAGTTTTGTTATATTTATTTCTTTGATTCTAGTACATCTGACTACTTCCTCTCCCCTCAGGTAATTCATCATTTATTTATTGTAGATATTTTCCTTTCACTGTATAATATATTTTCACTGGTTTCACTGGAAGTATGGGCAATAAACAATTGCAGTGATATTTGGTTCTTCAGTCGTTTCTTTCTCCCTCCATTTGTTACACACACACTCAACTATTATATGTTATGTCAAATACCCTTAGTTTAATATTAACATCTAAAAAGATATAACATAATTGGGGGGCTCGTCCGGGATGTATTTAAATTTAAAATCTTAATTTTGTCCCGGATAATAGTTGTGTGTGTGTGTGTGTATATATATATATTATATATATTCAGATGGTGTAGAGAAAAGAAGAAAAAAAAAAAGAGAAACTGTGACAAAGTGAAATCGAGTATCATTTTCTCCCTTTTGCATGTTTGGTCTTTTGTAAGTATTTGTGAGAATTTAGACAATGAGTACTTTTGATTTAGAAACATTTTGTTTGCTAATCCAATACTGGAAGTTTTTGAGCGATGTAGGAAAGACGATTTGTTGCATATAGGTGAACACTATCGCATTCCTGTGGTGAGGCAATCTCTAAAGCGCCTTAAAGACGAGATTTTAAAGCACTTGATTGAACACAAAATTTTAATTTTATCTGATGCGGATGTCGATGAGGCTGGTGCTGTTGCTCTAGAACACACTCCTGATAATTTAGTGGATACGGAGGAGGAGACGGTGAGTATGCTGACGTGGATACCGAGGCAAAGACAGGCTTGCCGCCCTTCTATCCACTTTCCCAGACTTCAGTCGAGTTGGGGGTGATGCGGGGCTAAAGGTTTGCCTGGCTCGCATGCAGATAGAAGCCCAAGAGCGGGCTGAGAGGCGCCAAGCCGAAATGAAGCTGCGCCTGGATATCCGCATATTGGAAATCGACGCAGAGAGCACACGGTAAAACTCTGACAGCTGGCCGATCTGTGCAGTTAAATCTTGCAAGTCCTGCTGCTAATGATAATTCTGCAGGTTTTGTGAGGGATGTTTCGCCCAGTGCATTGATATTAGTAAGCATATTGCTTAAGTGCCTCACTCAGAGATCTGAAGTGGATTCCTATTTTGCTGTTTTTGAGCGTGTGGCTGCCGCACTTCATTGGCCTAAAGAAGTTTGGTGGTCTTTAGCTGCAGTGTAATTAGTCGGAAAAGCCAGGAGTTTGTTCTGCATTAGCTTTGGAGGAGAGTTTGAAATACGATTCTGTAAAGAGCGCTGTTCTCCGCGCATATGAGTTGGTGCCTGAAGCGTATCGACATTGTTTTAGAAACCAAAAATAATGCGCAGCAAACATTTGTAGAATTTACCCGTGATAAGGGAGTTCTTTTTGATAAATGGTTGACTGCTAACAATGTGAGAGATTTAATGCGATGCGAGAAATAATGCTTTTGGAGGATTTAAAAAATTGCCTGCCAGACAGAATTGTCACGTATCTTAATGAACCGAAAGTCACTACTTTGTCACAAGCCGCAACTTTTGCAGATGAGTATGTGTTAACGCACAAGAGCGTGTTTTCTGTACCCCGACCTGACAAGACAGTGAGTTCATTCACAGCTAAAAATTCTGCACGTCCAAAAAGTAGTTCACAATTGAGTAAAGAGACTAGAGAGTTTTTTTTATTGCCACAAAATCGGACATTATTTCTGATTGTTCAGTACTTAAACGAAAAAATCAGCAGGACAAATAAAACCAGCAAATTTTGTGAAAACTTTGTCTGGACTTGACTCTAATGAAAATGAAATTGACGCTGGCTTTCAGCCATTTTTAATGAAGGGACTGGTTTCTGTAAACGGAAATATTGAAGAGCAGAGAGAAATTAAAATCTTGAGGGACACTGGCGTACTTCACTCGTTTTTAATCTCTGATGCACTTCCTTTATCTGACCAGACTCATTGTGGATCTAATATTCTAGTTCAGGGAATTGAGATGGGGTTTAACGGTAACTTTGCATTGAATTCACCTGCAGTGTGATTTGATTTCAGGTTTGTCAAGGTGGATGTACGTTCTTCTTTCCTGTCAAAGGGTGTTGCATTTATACTCGGAAATGACTTGGCCGGGGATAAAGTTTCATCTTTGCCTGAAGTTGTTGATAAACCTGACTGTTTCATCCTTGCTGATGAACGAATGAACGAATTAAAATGCACAACGAGACGATGAGCCCTTAACAAAATGTTTTTCTGCTGCTGACAAAGATTTGAACAAACGAAAAACAACCTGAGTGAATACGTGATTGAGAATGGATTATTGTTGCGAAAATGGCGTCCTAGCAGAGATGTAGAGAATGAGTGGGAGGTTGTTTGTCAGGTTGTTCTGCCTACAATTTATCGGAAACAAGTGCTAAATTTGGCCCACGATCACCCTTTGTCCAGTCATTTAGGTGTGACAAAAACCTACAAACAAATTCTTGAACATTTCTTTTGGCCTGGCTTAAAGAAGGATGTTGTTTCACACTGTCGCACTTGTCATGTTTGTCAGGTCACTGGCAAACCAAACCAAAAGATTCCACCAGCACCACTAGTTCCGATTCCTATTATTGGCGAACCCTTTGAGCACGTCATTTTGGATTGCGTCGGTCCTCTTCCAAAGACGAAAGCAGGTAATCAGTTTTTATTAACTATTATGTACTCTGCAACCTGCTTTCCTGAGGCCATTCCACTTTGAACAGGTGCAGTGATTTTTCTAAACAATGATCAAATTTTTATTCTACTTTTGGGTTACCAAAAATAGTACAAACCGATCAGGAATGAATTTTCTGTCAAACGTGTTCAAACAAGTTTTAAATTTGTTAGAAATAAAGCACCGCACATCAAGCGCTTATCATCCTGACATGATAAATTCAGCACCGGTAAAACTACTTGTCAATAAACAGCTAATAAAATTAGCATGAAATTACAAAACAAAGTACTAGCAAAATATGTACAGTAGATGGCAGTGTTCATTACAGAGGATATGAATTGGTTCATCACTTCAAAAAGACATTTAAAGGGTGCACAGAATCTGTCAGTTACACAGTTTGTGCTGCTCTATGATGTTTCTCTGTGGTGTCTGGTTCATTCTTTACTTTTCAGATAAGATGCGTGATATTTTATAGAAGAAAAGATACTGAAGAGATTAACAATTTGATCTATTAAACACTAATGTTCTGTCTGTCTCAAGTAATATTCATGGAGAAGGAATTGCTCCTCTCTCTTCATTTAAATTGGTCATCAATGTTTACTCCACAACTTTGTCCGGCAATTACAATGGCTCTTATTACAGTGATGCTCTCTTGTGGTATCGACAACACAGCAGCTCCAAAGCACAGTTTTTGTTTTTGGTTAGTGAAGCAAAGCTTGAACAACCGGCTGATCCTCCAATTCCTGGACTGTCTGCTAAATTAAATGAGGAGAATAACCGTGTGGATCTGGAGATCTCCTCTGCTGCAGTATCAGACTCTGCTGTGTATTACTGTGCTCTGAAGCCCACAGTGACTGGAAACACAACACTGCACAAGAATGATAGCTGGAGCCTCTTCAGTCAGGAATGATGGGAAAAAAAAGAGAGCATGTTTTTGCATTTTTATACAGTACTTGAGTATAGAAAGAATAAAGCAAGAGGTTTAATGTTTCATTTTCATTCATACCGTATCATTAGATAGCTTTCAGATCAGGAAAAAAAAACCTCACCTCATGTAAAGGTGACCACGTGTAATCAGCCCTTTATACGAAACAGAAAAGAATCAGTTTTAATTTCATTAGAACTACACAAGCATTCTAAACACTGCTCTTCTGCATGCCACATGCCATATTTGCTGGACTGTTCCACACTCTTGAATATTGTTATGGTTTAGTTCATTTCCTTTATCTATAGTATGTTAAGCTGCTTTGGTACAATCTACATTGTAAAAAAAAAACTACAAATTAAACATTGTCAGTGCATCTTGCCATTATAATGCATGAAAACTATTCTTATTTTTCTCTACATTCCAGAGTAGGGCTGGGCGACATAGCAAAATGCAATCTAGATAATTATTTTCCAGAATGAATGATAATGATACATATTTCGATATAAGTTGTTAATGCTTCCAGATTTAAAAGAGTACCCCAGCTAAGACTGATGCCACAAAAATGAGAGGATCCATTAAATGGCATAACATTTTGGATTAAAAATTTTTGGCGGGTAAAATTTAGTACATCTCTAATAAACAAAATTTTTTAGATTCCCATTGTTGCACATTTCTGCTGTGTGATTAAGTCTTAGATCAATATAAAGTAAAAAAATAAATATAAAAAAATATATATATATAAAAAAGCCCAGTTTATCATTGTTGACAAATTATATCCCGACCTGATCTAACATCATTTATTGTCCGAGCTCTATTTCAGAGGGAGTACTTCTAAATAAAACAAGTGTGGAAAAACGGTTCACCAGGCTTTACTTTATATTTACTTACAACATTCTTCATATTTCTATGTCAATTGTGCAATCTCAGAAAAGAGCTGAAAAACTAAAAAAAAAAAAAAAATCACAGCAGGATCACTTATTTAATATATAAAGTATCTATGCTTTAGGCACTAATATAAACCTGTAAATTATTTTTTGTAGCAATTAGTTTTACTGTCCTATTACAATATTTTAGAAATGTATTAAACATAATACTGTAATTAGTAGGCACTAACCGTAAACCTACCTTAACCCATACAGTTACCTTGTATTAAGTGTTTTAGGCATATACACTAGAACACCAGTGAATTGTACGGTAAAATAAACCTTATGTATTCATAATCATACTAAGACATGTGGGAGGAGCTTCATGATGTTGTGCTACCATTCATCTACCATTTGATTTCAGTCTGTTCCTCAGTAATGTAAAAATGAGTTCTCTTGTTTGCCTACTTGTACTGTTAGTCTTAATGGGTGAGTGCAATTTTCATCGTTTAATTTTAAAATTTCAATAAATTATAAAAAATAAAATAAAATAAACTCTACATTGCTATTTTTATGCAACAAAGTATATACATTAAATTAAGAACAATGTCTTTTCATTATTTTGAAGACCGTTTCTTGCTGTATTTGCAGATCAATCATTTGGCCAGTCAATAACAGCACTGCTGAGCACAAAGCAGGCCACTGAGAGTGAAACGGTCATTCTGTCATGCAAATATGATACTCAAGCAGACAATTTACAGTGGTATCGACAATATCCAGGATCTAGACCAGAATATCTGCTACGTGTGCTTGAATCAAACACCGTGCTTCATGCTCAACCTCCTTTCCCAAGACTGAACGCCAGTGTGAATAAAGTGGAGAAGCAGGTGAATCTGACCATCTCTTCTGCTGCAGTCACAGATTCAGCTCTGTATTACTGTGCTCTGCAGCCCACAGTGACAGAAAGAGCAACTACACTGTACTAAAACCTCATGGAGAAGATCAGAGTGTGTGAAAGATTCAGTGACTCTGAATGTGTTGATTGGGAGTTTTGGGTGGAGCTTTGCAGGATCTGACAGAAATGCACATCTGTCTGCAGTTTCATTTGCTGTTTGTTGTGCAAAGATGATGCTTCACTGCTGTCTGCTGGTGTTGTCTGTAACACAATGTAAGTCATATACTGTACTAAGCTGATTTGTTTAAAGCTGAAATGCTAAATATATTAACAATTCAAGTTAGCATTTATTTACAATCTTGTATTGATTGCTTTTTACATCTGTTCATTCCTCCTAAAGAAAGCTTTCTATTTTCTGCAGATACACTGGCACAGTCAATAAGACCACTGCAGAGCGATGTTCATATCACTGAGAGGACTCCAGTCAGGCTCTCATGCAAATATGATGGCAGTGTATACAGTCTGCATTGGTATCGACAGTATCCCGGATCTAAACCTGAATTTCTGCTTCTTGTATTGAAGTCAGCCACAAAATCTGTAACATATGCAGTTCCGAAAATCCCTGGAATGGATGGAGAAATGAGCATGAGTGAACAGCAAGTGGATCTAGAGATCTCCTCTGCTGCAGTATCAGACTCTGCTGTGTATTACTGTGCCCTGGAGCCCACAGTGACAGGAAACACACAAACACTGTACAAAAACTGTCTGTTCATTACTGTCTCATGCTTTCTATTTGCAGACTCAACAAGAGACTGAAACTACCACAAACATAAAATGAAAAAAAATAAAATAAATATAAAATTATAGAAAATGTGAGCAAGGATTCTTGTAAAAATAATTTCTTTCACCACAGTTAATCACCCCTTTCTGGCTTATTTTAAATGGCCCTGTTGTGTAACAAATGACATTAAATGGTATTGATAAATAATATAACTGCATAAATACTGCATATCTATAATGCATATCCATGTCGCACACAAGACATGTCATTTCTACATATTTCATGTAAACTAACCCTTTGTTTATTATATTATAAAAATAGTATTTTTAAATAAATATAATTTGAATACATTTTAAATTATGAAAAAAAAATCAGATGAACAGTGCTGTTTAGGCTTCATCTATAAACTCAGATAAAAATCAACAATATCTTAAATCAAATAAATAGCAGCATATCTACTGTAAAAGTCAAATTACTTGTCATTCAACAGCTACTAGCTTTAAAAAATAATTAAAAATACAATAGTAATCAGTAGTGTGATAGCACAACTTGTCCAGCAGAAGGCAGTACTCACTTAGACTACAGAATAGAAAAGTAAACCCAGGAATCAGTCTGAACAACTCTATGAAATCAGTCATGTTTCTATACAGTATCTGGTTTATTTGTGCTTTCTTTTCAGGAAAGACTTGATATTTATACAAAAAGTAAAGTACTTCACTTATGGATCATTAAGCCTCGCTCTAAATAAACGCCATTTCACACCAGAGTACACTTTTCAGTTCACCGTTTTTTTAGATCATGTACTGTACGCTCGGAATTTCCAGGCAGATTGCTGCAACACAGTACAGTTTCTGATACGGTTTTCTAAAGCTGTGGCCTCTGTTAACACTCCATTACCAGGTGCCACATAAAAGTGTAAAGTATATATGGTTATAATGCAGGTTGTGTGCATGCCCAGCACAGTGCTCAGGACTTACACATAAACATATCACAGTATTCTTACAGATTTGATCACAATCTCCAACAAGTGGACTTTAATTTCATAATAATTGAACACTGTTATCCATTTAAACAGATCATCATAATCATATGGAAATGCATATGTATAGCACCTTATTATCATGCTGAAATGTATGAATTCATAAAATAATAATAGAAGACAAGAACAAGGTAATTTCTGACAATATTTCCAATAAAATATTACTATTTCTAAAAATCAACAGACTGCCATAATCCTTTGGGTGGAGCTTTTGCAAGAGCAAGTACAACAGAAAGCAGCACAGCAGTTCCCCAAATCTCTATTGTAGCTGATCTCATCAGTCATCATGGTCCTCTTTTACATCTTCATTTGACACTTCTTACAGGTATCTACATTTGATTTTATATTTGTTAATACATCTTTTTTTGTTATGACAACACCTAAAACTGTATTAAATGAACATGAAAGATGCATTTATAATACGTTTCTGTTTTTGTTTTTACAGAAGGCATTTTTGCAAATTCAGTAAGTCCTTGGTCTACTAAACAGCAGGTTTTGGAAGGAGAAAAGGTGACTCTTTCATGTAACTACAGTGGAAGTAATATTCAAAGTTTGCAGTGGTACAGACAGTATTCCAGCAGCACAGCTCCTGAATATCTCCTGCAAACCTTTGAAAATGCAGAACCAGCGCAACAGGGCCGTCATCTAGCTAAAGCACAAAAGGACAAAAAACAACTGGATCTGGAGATCTCCAAAGCTGAAATGACAGACTCTGTGATATATTACTGTGCACTGGTGCCCACAGTGACAGGAAACACTTCTAATCTGTACAAAAACCTGGCATCAGTGTCTCACATCTGACTATTTTTCTTTTGTTTTCACTTCACTTAATGACTATTGTCAATACTTAATTGGTATTCATAGCAATTAACATACATATACACATACAAAGACATAAGAGTGACATCAGAGCAATTCCAGTGTTGTGTAACGTGACATTTGCAGTAAAAACTTGAAACAAATTTATAGAGACTGTATAGGTCAACAGTATATTGACACTAGGCATGGGCCGGTATAAGATTCTGACTGTATGATAACCATGGATAAAAATATCACAGTTTCACGGTTTTGTGATTACTGCTCTAAAATATCTCCATATTAAATGTCTGGGTAAAAAACTTTGAAGCAGTAAACATGTCGTGCTAAATAATTCAAATGAATCAATGACTTCTGTCTTCATTAGATTCAAAAACACAGATTTCTTTACAATTAAAACGGCATCTTTGGAGATCTTTTCTGCTGGAGATACTGTTGTCCTAAAAACTAAAAAATATCTTACACACACCTTGGGAATGGTATTGCAGAAAATTTTGGCGGTGTACCTTGAAAACCGTTATAGTTCCATGCCTAATTGACACGGTTTATATTTTCCAAAACAACTAACCAGAGAGATAAGGAATGATAAAAATATCAAACTGTAAACGTGTTTTATAGCTTAATTGACAGAATAAATGAGTTATGAATTTGATTAAAAAAGTATGGAAGTTTACATTATGACAAAAATTATGTAAATTAAACTGCACAACCCAAAATAAAGAATACTATTAATTGAAAGGATAAGAGTCGGCTCTCTATAGAACAAACATTATTTACTTTCCTTTACATTTACTAGAAAAATGCTTCATTATGGCTCTGACTTTTCTCCATTACGGAAGTAAAACTGCCACTTGGTGACTTTGGTGATTCAAATTAAACCATCTGAAAGAGTTGACAGACATTGGAGTATTTTTACAGAACTGTAAAATACAAGACTCCACAAACAACATAGAAAGGGTTTCACTATTTTGGCAAGGTTGACATTTGCATGGAATTGCTCATCAGCAAAAGTATGTATTTAATTTTACCTAAATATTCCATGCAAACAATACAAATCTCAAAAAGACACTTAAGAATAAGTAGAGTAGAGAGAAATGAGTAGAGATGTAGAAAGTGGAGTTATAATATTTATACTTGTATATAAGTGGTGGAGACAAACACATGAGACTGAGATTGAAATTCTGACTGTTGGATAAACATCATTAATGTTAATTTAGCCAAAAACTAGTCAATTCAGAGAGGTTTTTTTGCCAAAATGATGAAAGAGGCTTGTTTATTTCTAATCCGCATGACAACTCGTATATACTTAGCTAGAAGCAACACCTTTATCATATCACAACTAGAGAGAATTTCAGTGGGCGGAGCTTTATAATGATGAGAACAACACTTCCACAGAATCTGCACTCAGCTCTTGCAGTGCTCTAAACACATACGATCTCTCTCAATCATGATGCTATTTTGTCTCACAGTTCTGGTCGTACTTACAGGTATTACATTTTATTATTTTAACTCATTTGTCAAGATTTCATCCACAACTATGAAATGTGCATTCATTTATTGATTTTGTTTTTCAGAAAGCGTTTTAGCAAATGCAATAAGACCTCTCTCTGCTGAACAGCAGGTTTTAGAAGGAGGGAAGGTGATCCTTTCATGTAGCTACAATGGAAATGATATAAGGAGTTTACAGTGGTACAAACAGCATCACAGCACTACTCCTGAATATCTCCTGCAAACTTTTGAAAATGCGGCACCAGAGCAGAAGGACCGTCTTCAAGCTCAAGCACAAAAGGACAAAAAACAACTGGATCTGGAGATCTCCAACGTTGAAATGTCAGACTCTGCTGTGTATTACTGTGCACTGGTGCCCACAGTGACAGGAAACACTTCGGCACTGTACAAAAACCTGACAAACAGTATTATGATCACTTAACATACTAACATTTATGAGCTACACCTCTCCTGCAACAATTTATGAGACTTAAGAATTACAATACTGTACTGACTGGACGATTGTCGCTCATGCTAATACAGAGATGTTGCTAAGAGGACTTAAAAGTTATTTATTTAAGGTTTATGAATATACAAAAGGCGATGCAGTGGCGCAGTAGGTAGTGCTGTGGCCTCACAGCAAAAAGGTCACTGGTTCGAGCCTAGGCTGAGTCAGTTGGCATTTCTGTGTGGAGTTTGCATGTTCTCCCTGCGTTCGCGTGGGTTTCCAAGGGTGCTCCGGTTTCCCCCACAGTCCAAAGACATGCGGTATAGGTGAATTGGGTAGGCTAAATTGTCCGTAGTTTATGTGTGTGAATAAGTGTGTGTTTCCCAGTGATGGGTTGCAGCTGGAAGGGCATTCGCTGCATTAAACAAGTGCTGGATAAGTTGGCGGTTCATTCCACTGTGGCGACCCCAGATTAATAAAGGGACTAAGTCGAAAAGAAAATGAATGAATGAATGAATGAATGAATGAAAAATGAATATTTAAAAAAAAATTCAAGGACATGTTATTTATACTAAACAGCATTACAACATTTCATAAAACATATAAACGGGCAGATTCTATTTCATGGTGACGCCAAGAATCATATTTTCTCCCACAATAAAGAAATCTAAAGCAGTTTTCCATTCCAAAATAGTAATGATCTTTTAAACATTACAAAAAAAAAACCTAACAAGCTCATGTATTATATAACACTACCATGGACTGTGCAAGATGTCCTTTATAAGAAATGGTAAGACTTTTTTTACTAAAACATCAATTGCAGACGCAACTGTTATTCTTTCATAACAATATTTTAACAAGTTTTGTGCCTAAAAATGAATGAAATTGTGATTATGAGGATCTGTTTAAATGGATATCACTGTTTAATTATAATGAAATTAAAGTCATGTTCAGAATCCGCTTGTTGGAGGTTGTGATCAAATCTGTGAGAATACTGTGATATGTTTATGTGTAATTGTGAAATGTGACGCATTGCAATGGACGATGGCATCGTCGCCGTAGGTGGTGGTAAATTAATCATTTATGAATAATTAATCAATTCATAACGAATTAATTATTTGTAGCCCACCGTTTCAACTGCCTGACCCGCATGCTCTTTGTTTTACTCAGAACCAAATCATAAATACATAAAAATAAGTTACACACAAATTACCACCAGTCAATCACTTTTTCCGCAAAGTAATCTGTGTCATTATAATGGCGTCAACAAACCTGGTTGGTAAAAAAGGTACACAACCAACAGGAACAATCTCTCGCTTTTACGCTTGTACTTGTACTTGTACTTGAAGCAGTGTACTTCTACTGTGACATTACCTGACAGATTCAAAAGACTGAATTGTCGTTAGATAGAAACCAGATTAATTAAATATCACGTTTAACAACTATAGTGAGAGATGGCGCTGTACCCATCACAGTTATTAACGTCCAGCCCAATCCTAAACCCAACCATTATAGTTATTAATGTCTACACTTTCCCCAATGCTTAACCCAACCATCACAGTTGTTAACGTCTACACCTTCCCCAACCCTAAACCCAACCACAGTTATTAACATCTACACCTACTCCACTGTGCATGTACAGCAACACGTTGCAGAGGCTTACATACTTGACGCCATTGTACTGTTATTTGCCACCACAGAGGGTGACCCTGAGTCAGCTAACTGTCATGAAAAACAGATGAAGTCAGCAGGTGAAGTTGCAAAGATTTATATTAGACATCAAATGAAGAGGTTGTAGAAAAATTTGGAGAAAACGCATAAAAAGATTTGCTGAAAATGTTCTCTGGGAAGTTTTTCCGCCATCTTGCCAACATCTCGTGACATCTCACATGGTTCAATGGGATCTCGATAACTGCAAGTTACACACCTTTCATGTTATGCCCCTGTCTTGCATTTCACAGACCGATATACCTGGAGTGAAGCAGCAAAAAGTAATTCGAGTTCCCTCCACAAGAAGGAGCTCTAGTGAGTCAAGATGCTGCTCTCCTAGTGAACTACACTTTAATCCTTAAGACTTTTCACAGTTTTTCTTGGATTTACACTAATCAGACAACAACTATTTACGATGAGTTTAATATATATTGTAAAACTGACTGTAAAATCATTAATTGTTTGTACAAAGTAATCCAATAACCATACATTCAACAAAAAAAAATGTCCACTGTTGCTCTTTTCCCGCCACAGGATGGAGCTCTGCTGTGTGTTGTTAAATATGCCTGACTTCAGCATGAGTTTCACACTTCAAGAACTCATTCTGCTCAACAATGACCATGTTTACTATAGTATTGATACTATTTTCACTTCTTAAGGGTAAGTAGTGCTTTAATGCTACCTATTGCTCTTCAAACGCCAGCTGACTGAATATATTACAGTATAGTTTATCACAATATATTTTAATTCAGGTTGTAAATCAATATGCTTTCAATTAAAATTTGACTTGTGCTACAAACAGACTTTCTTCTTTCACAGACATTGCTAATGCATATACAATAGAATCTCTCTCAGCTGAAAAGCATGTTTCAGAGGGAGAAAATGCTGTGATTTCTTGTAAATACAGTGGTGTTGGACCAAGCTTCCAGTGGTACCGTCAATATCCAGGATCCAGACCAGTGTACCTTATTTTTAACACAGAGACTGGTGTTGGATCTGAACCCACTTTACGTCTCACGTCGATGGCCAAAAAAGCACTCACTCAAGTGGATCTGGAGATCTTCTCTACTAAAGCGACAGACTCTGCTGTGTATTACTGTGCCCTGCAGCCCACAGTGACTGGAAACAGACCTGCTCCTTACAAAAACTGTGCTTAAGTTCTCATGGAAGTTCTCATATTCTAGTTGTGAAGTGCACCTTCTTTCATTTTAGATTTGTGCTGCATAATAACCTTTTCTCTATTTTCAAAGTGTAAGCATTGGATTTTGACATCTTTACCATCAAATGTTTACCTGCATTCACCATCCCATATGCCCAAATCTCTAAACAAGAAAATTCAAAGCAATCCCATTCATAATTTTGATTAAAGCAAAGCATTGTTTTTAAGTTTTTTATTTGTATCTTTGTTCATTGGTATTTGGTTGTAGTTTGTTATATTTTATACAAATGCACCCAATACAACAACTAATTATTTAAACTAAAATTATTTCCCAACACAGCCATTTAATGAAACCGTTTTCATAACGTTACTATATATATATATATATATATATATATATATATATATATATATATATATATATATATATATATATATATATATATATATATATATATATATATATATATATATGGGTGATTCTCATGAAAACTTGAACGATTTAAAAACATGAATTTTCAAAAAAAGGTTTCAATTAACTTTTTGTTTTTGCAGATTTAAAACAAAGTCTACGTTAATTAAAATATATACATAAAAATTTAGTACCTTTTTAAGCATAATTTATAAAATAAGTTATAAAAAATCTCATTACCGCGACAAATTCGACTCGAAAAGCTAATTCACTTTGACATTTTTGAAAAAGGGATTATTAGCAGTCATGTAGAGTTACTTGAGATTCTGAAATAACATTTATTTTTAAATCAACAGGGTTTTTTATTTTGATTGGTTTTTCTAATTACTTAACACCTTACACAATTGACAACACATTTTTTTTATATATATTTTGATTAAACCTGATGTATTTTCAAAATGATGTGGCTAACCTGAAAAGACATAATTTTCAGATTATGCACATGCATTGAGAAGCAAATAATTTCAAATTTGATTTATTTTTTTATTGCTTCAATTTTAATGTCATATATGACATTTGCAGTAAAAACTCAACATAAATTCACATAGAAAGTCTACATTAACATTATATTGAAACTTCTGTTTATATTTTTTAGAACAACTGACCACAGAGTTATGGGAGCAGAAAAATATCAATCTGTAAACATGTTTTGTACATTAAATGAGGAAAATAAACATGCGCTATGGATGTGACCAAAAAAGTCTGCGAGTTTATACAACATACTTTGTAGAAATTCTGTGAATTAAACTGCACAACCCAAAAGAAACAATGATAAACAAAAAGAAAAGGCTCGGCTCACCACAGAACAAAAATTATTGATTTTATTTTATATTTTTTGCATTCATGAAGAAAAAATGTCGTTATCTGTGACACCTCTCCGTTATGGATGTGACAGATGTGAAATTGCCACTTTGGTAAATCAAATATAATAGTTTGAAAACATTGACAGACACAATTTTGAGTACTTCTAAAGTACTGTAGAATACTTGCTTTTTTCCATGGAATGGTCGGCTAACATCACAATGTCTTTGTGAAAAAATGTGCAATGTATACTTGTCATATTAACTGCAATTGTTATCTTAGACTTGTTTGTTCTCAGTTTAACACACGTATTTTTAGGTATATATAATAATGTAATAAATAAACAATAGTTTGATGAATCAACCTAAATATTGTTTTAAATATTTAAAATAATATATTTGTATATGTTTCTTAATTTCTTTGTTTTTTTGTTTTTTTTTTTGCAAACTGCACTGTATTTCTAATATGTGGAAAGTTTTCATTGGATATCAGTTTCATAAAATGGATAATAAATGTGCAATATATACTTATCATTATCTTTTCTAATGCACATTAGCAAGAAATCTTCTATAACAATAATATTAAAAACAAATAAAACATGTTTCTATAAACTGAAACTATTGAACAGATCATGAGAGCAAATTTAAGAAGGACGCATATAAAAAGTTGCTATCAGTTCTTATCAGTATTTTTAGTTCTATTAGAGGATACAAATAGAAATACATTATCATCCAAGCTCTCAGAGCTTCATGAAGGTCTGAATGTGTTTCTTACACAGAAGAGGGCGTCCTTCTTTTTTCCTGCTGTTCTTAAGCTAAATTCTCATCATTGTAGGTCTCCACAGGGTGGAGCTCCAGGCTTAAATCACAGGGTTTCAGTCAGAAAAAATATTAAAACAACACAGTTGAGCCTGTCATTTCATTTCATTTCATCATGCTGCTCTGTGCACTTATCATGCTTTCATCACTTGCAGGTGTGGAATGTTGAATCTTATGTACATTTATCATACATTTTAATGTTTTAATGGATTTGCACTGTACATTCTGTCTGCTTAATGTCTCTGCTAAAATTTTATTTTGATGGTTCCTCAACAGATATTCTACTGATTTGGCAAGTACAAGTCAGCTTATTCTATTAACCCTAACAAGTCTACTAATACTTTAGTGATAGTTCATCAACATGGAGTTGCAAACTTGCTTATCTAGTCAAAAGAATATTCAAAGTGGACCATCAAAATAAATTGCATCTCAAATCCTATTATTTCATCTGATCATATTAGTTAATCTAGTATGCTTTCTTCTTCAGGAGACGTAATAGGTGAAGTGATAAAATCTCACGGTTCTGAAAAAGCAGCTCAAGATGGTACCAATGTTACTCTGTCCTGCAACTACACAGGAGTGGTTTATAATCTACTATGGTATCGTCAGTATAAGAGATCCAAACCTGAACTGCTTCTCTCCATCACTGAATCTGGAGACGCAGTTAAAGCAGACCCATCAGCCCACTGGCTATCAGCTACAGTTAACAAACAAAGCAAACTCACGGAACTGGAAATCAACCCTACCAAAGTGACTGACTCTGCTGTGTATTACTGTGCCCTGAAGCCCACAGTGACAGGAAAACACTCTTCCTCTGCACAAAATCATTCTGTATTTTAACCATACAATTTATTGATACTTAACAAGAACATTTACTGTTTACACTATGTTGTTTCTGAGACTAAATCAGCAATTAGTATAATGAATCCACAAAAATCAGTCTGTACATTTTGCCACACTACACTTGTGGGTGGAGCTTAATGTGGTGCAAGCAAAAGAGCTCAAAAAGTCTTAATACACCAATTGATACATCATTAAATCCAAAACTACCTACAACAATGACCCTCTTCTGCTTTGTTTTAGCACTGGTCTTGGATTATGGTAAGCAGAAGACTTAAAATCTTATGTTAATAACAACAACAACAAACTGACTTTTTAAAAGTACACTTTTAAGATTGATAACACTAGATTGCTAATCGTGTTTGCAGGTACAGCGAATGAGAACTCCATTAGACGTGAAGAAGCATTTGTGTCTTTAAGCGAAGGCAGTAACACCACTCTGTCCTGTACATTTGATGGATCTGCTTACCGCCTTCACTGGTATCGACAGAAAACTGGATCAGTGTTGGAGTTCGTAGTGCTGATTGATAAATCTACTAAAGTTGTAGTGACCGCTTCTCCGCCTCATCCACACATGTCTATTAATCTCCATGATAACCGTGTGGATCTGGAGATCTCCTCTGCTGCAGTATCAGACTCTGCTGTGTATTACTGTGCTCTGCAGCCCACAGTGACAGGAAAGCTTGCAACACAGCACAAAAATGATTTTATATAAACGAAAGCATTTTTCCCCTACACATATGCCCCAACTAGTCCTTCTTTATACATTTCTTCAGTTTAATTACTAATGGCCACCAAAAATGTACAGTTAAGTCATCAATAAAACTGCTGACATGTCCTGTGGTTATTTTCACTCATATTTACAACTTTTCCAAGTCAAACTAAAATGTTATGCTATATGGAATATTTTATTTTATAAATAGAAATAAAAATAATAAATCAACAATTGATTAGTTCTCCATATTCAGTTTCTGTATCTTTTTGATTTGCAATAAAGTAAAATGTATCCATTAATTCATATATTTAACATATGTTCTCTTTAATGAATAATTTGAACATGTTGCATGAACTGGTTTAAAAATGAAGTCAACATCAAGTAAATCATTTTTCCAGAAGGCGGGGTTTAATATCAAGATGTAGAAGCATTTTAATCTGAAGGAGGATGTCAGAAGTCAAAGGCATCCAGTGTGAATGATACTCCAGTCTTTCAGATTCCGCTTTAACATCTGCTATTATGATCATTTTCACTCTCCTCTGTGTTTTGTGGACAAGTTTTGGTAAGTTCTTTTACATCTATTACTGTTTACGTACTTAGTACTTTCAAATGATCTTTTTTATCTAACTACTGTATTCTTTTATGCGTTAACAGAACACACAGATGCAGATGTAATAAAACCTTTATCCCTGGATGAAAACAGCCATGTTGATGATGCTGTTACCCTATCCTGCAGTTATAAAGACTACACGGGTTCTGTAAATGGTTTACAATGGTACCGACAACTTCCCAGATCCAAACCAGAGTTCATCCTTTACATCTTTGAAAGTGGAGCTATGAGTGAAGACACTCCAGACAGATTTTCTGCTCAAGTTAATAAAGACACCAAACAAGTGGATCTGAAGATCTCCTCTGCTGTAGAAACAGATTCTGCCATGTATTACTGTGCCCTGGTGCCCACAGTGACAGGAAATACAGCTACATCATACAAAAACCTCACATGCCTTTATGAAACAAACAAAGCCTCAAACATTTACTTTATCTGGTCCTAGATCCTCAAAAAAAGCTGCCATATTAAATGGAACCAACTATATTAAGATGATCCACTAAACAAAAAGTTCCCAAGTTTACCACATGACTCCAACTGTACAGAACACACTAACTATAACTCTATTTTGCCAGGAGGTGGCGCTCTATGACTTCCATGAGACAGAAGAGATGTGTTCAATTCCCCAGCCTCTCTAATAAGTCTTAATTTAACAAAATGAATATAATTGTATTACATGGGCAATTTATTATTCTTGTGCAGCTCAGATTTTGACACTAATTATTTTACGTCTAATTCCAAACTCTCTGAAACAGTTGAGATTCTTTAATAAAGATCATAGCACAACAAACTAAATACAGTCAAAAGACCCTCAATTCAGTTGTCAGTAGGGCTGCATGATATTGGAAAAATCTGACATCGTGATATTTTGTTTGGCTGCAATATACATTTGAAGTCAGAATTATTAGCCCCCCTTTGAATTTTTTTGTTTTTTAAATATTTGTCAAATGACGTTTAATAGAGCAAGGAAATGTTCAGTGTTTCACATATACATACATATATATATATATATATATATATATATATATATATATATATATATATATATATATATATATATATATATATATATTTTTTTTTTTTATTGAATGTTTTTAATTGTCGCTATGATTCACACACGCTCTGGCCTCTTGCTTAAGCTCCACCCCCGATTAATTGTTTGTCAAACCTGTGAATTAATGAAATGAAGAATGGTCAGAAATGCTCATCCCCAAATCCAATCCTGTGAGATGACTATTGTGGATGCACACATTGCAATATCAATGCTCAAATAATATACAATTCAATTCAATTCAATTCACCTTTATTTGTATAGCGCTTATACAATGTAGATTGTGTCAAAGCAGCTTCACATAAAAGGTCATAGTAAATAGGAACAGTGTAGTTCAGTTTGTAGTGTTTAAGTTCAGTTCAGTTTAGCTCAGTTCAGTGTGGTTTAATAATCACTACTGAAAGTCCAAATACTGAAGAGCAAATCCAACGATGCGCAGCTCTACAGATCCCGAACCATGCAAGCCAGTGGCGACAGCGGAGAGGGAAAAAAAACTTCACTAAAGGCGGAAGTGAAGAAAAAAAACCTTGAGAGAAACCAGACTCAGTTGGGCACGACCATTTTAATTTCTCCGCTGGCCAAATGTTTTGTGCAGAGCTGCAGTCTCAGTGGAGGAGGCTGGAAGCTGGCCTCAGCGAAGACTCGTCTGTCTCTGGAGCGTCACAGGAATCAGTCTCATGTTCTCCACTCTTCCATGACCACCACAGTAGCTGCTCAGGATTCGGCCAGGTCCAGGATATAAAAACCTTGGGATCATCTCGTCGTTGGTCTTGGATCGAATCAGTGACTCTGCATAGTCTGAGGGCCTCGGGAAGAGTATCCCCAGGTGGAAATGGAGAATAAAGAAAATAATTAGCGTAGCTGATGTTCACAGTGTATATCAACAAGATGCATAACCTGTGTGGAAGCCCCCAAGTGGTGCACTAAGTGTATGCTTTACTGAACAGATAGGTCTTTAATCTAGTTTTGAATTGGGAGAGTGTGTCTGAGCCTCGGACGTTATCAGGAAGGCTATTCCAGAGTTTAGGAGCTATAAATGAGAAGGCTCGACCTCCTTTACTCGACTTTGCTATTCTAGGTACTACCAGAAGCCCTGAGGTTTGAGACCTTAAAGAGTGAGTTGGATTGTAGCGAGACAGAAGATTGGTTAGATAAACAGGAGCTAGATTATTTAAAGCTTTATATGCAAGAAGCAATATTTTAAATTCAATACGAAACTTAACAGGCAGCCAGTGTAAGGAGGATAAAATTGGGGTGATGTGATCAAATTTTCTAGACCTGGTAAGAACTCTGGCAGCTGCATTTTGTACTAGGTGAAGTTTGTTAATAGAGGATGCTGGGCAGCCAGCAAACAGTGCATTACAGTAGTCCAGCCTATAAGTCATAAAAGCATGGACTAGCTTTTCTGCATCTGAGATGGATAGAATACTTCGTAACTTAGCGATATTTCTCAGATGAAAGAAAGCAGTTTTTGTGATATGGGATATATGATTTTTAAAAGTTAAATTGCTGTCTAATATGACACCCAGATCTTTTATAGTAGAGCTAACGCTAACTTTGTATCCCTCTAATTGTAGGTCGAGTTGTGAGATCCGCTGTGTACAGGATTTTGGCCCAATAAGTAAAAATTCTGTTTTGTCTGAGTTTAAGAGAAGATAATTGTTGGTCATCCAGTCTTTAACATCTTTAATACACTCAGTTAGCTTGGACAGATTAGACGTCTCGTCAGGTTTAGTTGAAATATATAATTGAGTATCATCTGCATAGCAGTGAAAGCTGATCCCATGTCTTCTAATAATGTCTCCCAGGGGTAGCATGTATATTGTAAACAGCAAAGGGCCTAAAACTGATCCTTGAGGCACCCCGTATTTTACTGGGCTGATTTGTGAAGGCTGTCCATTAATATTCACAAACTGGTAACGGTCTGATAAGTATGACTTAAACCATTGTAGGGCATGTCCCTGGACACCTGTAGACTAAGCGATTAATAAGGATACCATGGTCAATGGTGTCAAGTGCCGCACTAAGATCGAGTAGAACTAATAGCGAGATGCACCCTTGGTCAGCAGCTAAGAGTAAATCGTTGGTTATTTTCACTAATGCAGTTTCTGTACTGTGATGAGCTCTGAAACCTGACTGAAACACTTCAAAAACATTGTTGGTCTGCAGAAAGGAGCATAATTGAGCAGAAACAACTTTTTCTAGTATTTTAGATATAAATGGAAGGTTTGAAATAGGCCTATAATTAGCTAATACTGTTCAGCCAACCTATTTGTCAATTTAATTTACTTTTGAAAGGAGGAGCTATGAATCTTCTATATAAAGCTTTTTATTACCACACTCCAGCTAAAGTATATCTGAGTTTTACTGTAGTTACATCTTGGGAAAAAAAATTGTGTGCATTGAATCTCATTGCCGTTTTTGTTATAGTGCAGGTCAGATGCTGTTCCTGCTCTTGATCATTATTTCTCAGCTGAAAGGTCAGTTCTTTTTAAGTTTTAATCCAATAATTAAATAAATTCTGCATGAGCGTGAGGTGGTTATTGCTTAAACGCTCATTTTTTTTTTTTTTTTTTTTTTTTTTTTTTTTTTAAACAGGGAATGTTGGTCAACATACAATAAACCCAATGAGCTCAGATAAGCACATCTCAGAAGGACACAATGTGACCCTCTCCTGTAAATACACTGGAATTGTCAACACTTTACAGTGGTATCGACAAGATCCAAGATCTCGACTGGAGTTCCTCATTTTTGCCACTGAGCTCAGAGGCCAGTCGGATGGCCGGCTTTCATCCACGGCTGAGCAAGGCTACAAACGCATGCATCTAAACATCTCTTCAATTGTAATGGAAGATTCAGCGATGTAAAAAGTAAACAAAGTTCCTAAGGTGACATTTAAAAATATGTTTAAATCCATAAACATTCCCATTATGAGTTGAGTTTGTTCTGTTCAGTGAATCAAAATAATATTATTCTAGAGCTTTATTTTAGAAAATCAACCACATTCCTACAGTGTGGTTATATTTATCTGAATAGCTAAAATTAGGGGTTCTCCGATACTGGAAAAATGCATTAACAATATTTCTTACGATTTAACATTTCTCAAAAAAAAAGAAGCTATTTTTATTAGCAATATTTTTAAGTCATTTATTTAACGATTTTAAAATGAACAGGTGAATTGTTTTTTTCAAATTAATTAATTATAATACATATTATTAGTAAATTATATGTTCGCCACACAGCAAGAAGGTCGCTGGTTCGGCTAGGTCAGTTGGCGTTTCTGTGTGGAGTTTGCATGTTCTCCCCATTTTCGCATGGGTTTCCTCCAGGTGCTCCGGTTTCCCCCACAGTTCAAAGACATGATCGCACAGGTGAAGTGAGTAGGCTAAATGGTCCATAGTGTATGTCATGAATGAGTGTGTATGGATGTTTCCCAGTGATGAAATATTGTTATTTCTATAAATATTGTTAAAAAAAACAAAAAAACTATTTTAATATGTAGGTCTACTGTTTATTTTCATGCACAACACTTTGTGTTCGCTAAGAAAGAAAAAAAGCATATCAAATGCATGTCGTAGCCTAATCATAACTCTATAATGCAATATGATTATTTAAATGTTGTGCATGCTTTCGGTTTCATTTTCACTGCTAAGTGCGGTTCATACTTCCCGTGCAGCTCTTAAACAATCACTGTTACACAAACTGAACGTTATTTACAACTTTATTACCTGTTATTTACAGCCTATGCAGGTTCTGTTCACTAAAGTAGACTTCATTCACAGGTGCGCACCCGCCCTCTCTGTGGTAACAGCTCACGGTCAGCAGCTCACGTCACGTGTGATATCGCAGCCGCGAATACATCATTACATAAAGACAGAAATGGTATTTTTGGGTGAATTATACCTTATAAATACAGTATATGACTCTTTCAACACCATTTTAACACCATTGGTGTCCTAGTTGCTGAACAAGATATATGTAAAACAATGTGAAGACCTGTGCAGCCGCCTTTTCTTCTCTACTGATTTTAAAAATATGATTGGCAGAATCATAGAAATGCTGGATTAAGATCGCCTAGGGGGTCGAATCGAGATCGCGATCTTTTTCAATTAATTGTGCAGCTCTAGTCTATATAATGTTAAATATAATGCAAGAGGGAATCTGATTTTATTTCAAAATGACAAATGTTTCATTTTACCAGTGAAAAAAGGGTCTAATAATGTTGTCAGTAACAAATGGCAAGCAAACATCTTATACATAATAATTAATCTTCAGAATTATAAAAAGTTGATTCTGATGTCATCACTTTACTGTGAATTAACAAGCAGGACATAATTAAATTCTGTTTAAGTTCATCATTCTAAGTCTATACAAATTGAGCATTTTAACCAACAGTAGACCTATAGGCCTAATATTATTAATGATGTTTTACCGTATGATTGAGAAATAACAATAATAATAGTCTACTCATATTAACCTTTATTTTACATCTACAGAATCGTGAAAAAAATCATGATCTTGATTTTCAGCAAAAATAGAAAAAAAAAATTGTGGTTTTCATTTTAGCCAGAATCGTGCAGCCCTAATTGTGATCACGATAATTTTGCTACATACTGTACAGCCTTAGTTATGAGACTGTAAAAAGTGCTATTATTTTCTTTATGATTCTGATCCCTATAGGTCTGGGAGGTAAAAATGTAATTCATATGAACTACACTGTTTCAATTCCCTATGATCTTCTATGTGAAGCTGCTTTGACACAATCTACATTGTAAAAGCGCTATACAAATAAAGGTGAATTGAATATGCAATCCTTCTAAGCTGTCAGAAGGAGGAGCTCTATGAGAGTGTATTTTTCATTTTTGTCTTAGTGTGCTGTCATTCTGTGAGTTGAAGCAGCATTATGTGGATTTATTTTCTTTTGTTCCTTTCAGCACTTGGAGGTGAGAACATTTGTAATTCTTTATTTTTGATTACTATTTTAAAAGCAATAGAAATGATTCACAATTTTTATTTGACAGGAGACTCCTTTGGTGACATTATAACATCTCACGATTCTGAAAAAGCAGCTCAAGATGGTACCAATGTTACTCTGTCCTGCAACTACACTGGTGCTGTTTATAATCTGTTATGGTATCGTCAGTATCAGAGATTCAAACCTGAACTCCTTCTCTCCATCACTGAATCTGGAGTCGCAGTTAAAGCAGACCCATCAGCCCACTGGCTATCAGCTACAGTTCACAAACAAAGCAAACTCACGGAACTGGAAATCAACCCTGCTAAAGTGACTGACTCTGCTGTGTATTACTGTGCCCTGAAGCCCACAGTGACAGGAAAACACTCTTCCTCTGCACAAAATCATTCTGATCATAAGACTTCAGGCTGACAGAGTCACTGACAAACTTACTTTAAAAGATCAACTTTTGACTTTTAATCAGAATGTCTATGACAATCCATGTCAACGTATATTATGAGGACACAGCATTTTCTGTATTTAAAAGAAGTCTAATAGACATCTAAACATAGACTGCTTGTTTGACACAAGGCTAAATTTGGGCAGTCAAAAATCTATAGACATCTCAAAACCAGTCCAAAAATAAAACTATACTTAACTAATACACAGGAATAAATGATTACAATCGAGAACTCTAAATAACTGGTGTTTCAATTTGATGAAAGAATCAGTTTGATGACTAGACTGGTTTTGGATTTATTATATAGATTTTCACAGACAGACCAAATTTAAGCCTCATTTTAGCCAAGACGACTATTTTTTGATGACCATTGAACATAAGACATTCATTCTTTTTCTCTTCGGCTTAGTCCCTTTAATAATATGGGGTCGCCACAGCGGAATGAACCGCCAACTTATCCAGCATATGTTTTACGCAGCGGATGCCCTTCTAGCTGCAACCCATCACCAGAAAACACCCATACACTCATTCACACACATGGACTTGTGGGGGAAACCGGAGCACCCAGAGGAAACCCATGCGAACATGGGGAGAACATGCAAACTCCACACAGAAATGCCAACTGATCCAGTCGAGGCTCGAACCAGCGACCTTCTTCCACCACCATGCCACCCATTATTAAACAATTTTTTTTTATCATATAGCATATCATGACAGTATAGTTTTATTAAACTAAATGTCAAGCTAACGTCAATGCTATTCAACCTAAATTTAATTGTACATTGCTTTTTGTGGCGGAAATTCATTTACATACATTATAAAGGCCAGTTCTTTTATTCTTCCATTAATGTACTGTTTACGTTAGACCAAGTGTGACCACTTTAACATCTGTTTATCACCAGACAAGATCTGGATAAGTACATGGTGATTTAACAAGCTATATTTTGGGTGGGAGGTAAGACTGAAATATAGATGGTCAGAAATGAAGTTGAGTGCTGATGTAATTCATCCTGTAGGTCACTGATGACCTTGTGGGCATTACAAACTAGACAAAAAGAGAACGGACTCCGTTTCGGCATCTCTCACTCTGCAGAAACTGTCGTTGATGTATGATTGTGTGACCTTCTTTGCAAAGAATAAAACTTTAAAAGGGACTTTGGGTAAGACTTTGTCTTGTTTACCACTGAGAGAGCCTCCTTAAAGAAAATAGCCACTACACTTTTCAAAGTGATTATTGTTCCGAAGCAGCTTTACAAAAAGGTACATGGTAACATTACAATCATAATCAGAGATTATGGAAGAAAGCAGAGAGCAATTTTGCTTGGTGATATTTTTTTCCCCAAGGCAGTTAAGGATTTTATATATAATGCACACAATAGATTATCATTGATATTACATATATTTTTGGTTTCTTTTTTAGCAGAAAGATGAGAAAGTCAAAATGTTGTGATGGGCATGTATATAATGTTTATGCACATATTTTCAAGGAAATTACCTGATCATTACAATATTAAGAACAAAATTGTGTATTAATTAAGAGGTTGTGCTGTTCTCAAAGTCCTCACAAGGCTGGCATTGTCTCTTTACAAGTCTTGGAGCTGATAGAAGAATATTAGATTGTGATTTCTCTGAATGCTCAATCCAATATTCAAACAAACATACATGCATTCATATACTCACCCTTCAGAGAGAAAAAAAAGCAGAATAAACACCAGATGTTAAAGAAATTGTCTCTCCCTCATCTACTTGAGATCCAACCATAATATCAGGTGTAAATGATGAGCAAGTAGACTTGGGTTTGAGGGAGGAGCTTAATGTTTTGTTGACTCCAGAAGAACAAGTCAAAGATGCAACACTGACTTAAACACATACTGACAGAATCTTGAGTGAAAATGTTTTTCTTCTATCCTGCTGTCATTTTTCTCCTAAGCTGCAGTAAGTACTATTACTATCATTTTAATTTATTTCAAACCCCTGAAACAATAGGCCACCATAAAAAAAAACTGGATTTATATACTTTCACAAATTTGACAGCAAACTAACTGATATAGTTTTTCTTTCCAGGTGACTCTAATGGGAATGTCATCAGGCCAGAGAGAACATCTGTAGTTTTAACTGAAGAAAGCAACATCACTCTGTCTTGTACATTTAATATAACACCCTACAGTCTCCACTGGTACCGGCAGACGCCTGGATCAAGACCAGAGTTTCTGTTGCTGATTGTGAGGTCTACTAAAACTAAAGTTGCAGCTACTCCACCTCAGCCACATATGTCCATCAACTTCAGTGAGAAACGTGTGGATCTGGAGATCTCCTCAGCAGCAGTGTCAGACTCTGCTGTGTACTACTGTGCCCTGGAGCCCACAGTGACAGGAAACACAACTACACTGTGCAAAAACCAGTTTAGCCTACGATACAATATGAATCACAATTTAACATTCTGCCAGAAGGTGACGCTCTTGACACACAGATATAAGAGGAGTTGGAGAATGGAAGTCACTCAGAACACTTTTTACCACATATTTCTCAGTGGTGCATCATGAAGTTTCACTTGGTCATCGTAATATTCTGTTCTCTGAAAGGTAAGATATTTATAACAATATTTACAAACTAGAATAATGCATACGACTCTGTTATATTGTCAGTATTATACTGTTATATTGTCTCTGTTATAAAGTGTCAGTTTTCATGATTTTACTTTTTTCTTTTTAAAACAGAGAATTCTGGTGAAGAAGTGATATCGGCACTATCCACAAAGCAATACATCACTGAAGGAAAAAATGCCACCCTTTCCTGCAATTACAGTGGTTATGTTCAAAACTTGCAGTGGTATCGTCAGTATCCTGGATCCAAAACTGAGAATATCATTCTTCACACTGAGAGCAACAATCAGTCCAACTCCAAGCTTCGTCTTTTTGCTGTGGCTGATAAGGGACAGAAACTTATGAATTTGAGCATATATTTTACAAAAATGGAGAATTCGGCTCTTTACTATTGTGCCCTGCAGCCCACAGTGACAGGAAACATAGAAACACTGTACAAAAATGCTGTCAACTGTCAGATTTCACAAATGATGCCATACAACAAAAATACACTCTTACAAATAACTGTTTTAACAGAATATTTTCCCAGTGCTGCCATTAAAAAAATACTTTTAAAGACCAATTCTTTAAATACTGTTAAATACCATTTTAAAATGCTTATTGTATATTGTATATTATATATGCAAAGTAGTCAGTTTACTGGTATTTTCAAATTTCTAAATATAATAGTTAATAACTCATTTCTAATAACTGACTTATTTTATCTTTGCCATGATGACAGTAAATAATATTTGACTACATATTTTTCAAGACACTTCTATACAGCTTAAAGTAACATTTAAAGGCTTAACTAGGTTAATCAGGTTAACTAGGCAGGTTAGGGTAATTAGGCAAGTTACTGTATAACAATAGTTTGTTCTGTAGACTACCAAAAAGCAATATAGCTTAAAGGGGTTAAAATTGTGACCTAAAATTAGTTAAAAAAATAAAAATAAAAAATTTAAACTTTTATTCTAGCTGAAATAAAAATTAAATGTTGATTTAAAATCAACACACAACACATAGACTACCCTCAATCATTTTTGGTAATGCAATATACATCACCTCGACATAAAAAATAAAAAATAAAATTCTAGCAACATTTTAGCTGATTGTGCAACATTTTTATCTCTATTGGATGTGTCAGTCTCAGTATAGTTAATAGTATAGTTATAGTTATAGTTAAAAAAAAAAAAAAAAAACACTATAGTATTTATTATAAATTACTATAGTATATTTTTTATGTGGGTGTCTGACAACTGAAAATAGATCTAGTAGCAGATATCACAGCCTCAGTTACTTTTTACCTTGCACTTTTTTCTTAACAATTATTATTTATTTAGGATTTGCGTTTTAACATTCTGACTCCAATGCCTAATCATTATATTGTTAAAATGACTATTATTAAATTCAATATTTTTAAAAATAAAATGTGTTTTTTGGAAGAGTGTACTTGCATTGTGATGAGATTATTTTGTCATTCTGGCACAAAATGGTCTTAAAATGACAATAATATAGCTTATGGCAATATATTTTAGTGCAATATATTGTACAACAAACAAAAAAGATATTGTGACAGGCCTATCTAACATTGCATATATTGTGTAATTTAACTATTGCAAATGATCAAATGCGATGTCAATGCTAAAACGATATATTGTGCAGCCTTATTTTAAACTATTGAAATGCCTTTAAAACAAATGCAAATGGTTAAGTTTTGCACTGTTATGGTTATACTTTACAATGACTCCATAAATCTCATGTATTCTAAACTGTTGTGCTCATCAACTATTATCTCAACCTGCGAAGTGACTATTGCAGACACACATTTGCGATGTGAATGCTGAAACGATATATTGTGCAGCCCCATTCATTAACGCAAATGCAGCCATTGTCCCTAATTTCCCCTGAGATTTGCACTCTCGTTCACGTCCATTGTCCTTGTCTGCAGTTTATTATTCCTAGTCAATTCCACCATAGCTAAATAAAGTTCTAAACAATTACAAAAAAAGAGCTTATTGCCACATTGCAGAATGAGGAATAGATATTGGTTTACCAAATCATGACCAAAACATCCTAAAGAGCTAACTGTATTTTCTGTCATGTTTCCACTGCCAAAAACATGCCACATAATTTTTCATTTCATTAAAGCCAACATCTACAACAAACTGCCAAAAGCGACAGAGAGCGAGATCCTATTTGTAACGACTAATAGATTACACTGCAGCAATCATTATATTCTTGATTCTGTGTTTCATTTTGCCAGAAGGTGGAGCTCTACAAATTTTAGTTCCAGTGTTCTAAAGTAGAGCTGTCCTGCAGGAGTGAACAGCATTTTTTTTTACTCTCAAAGTCCCTGCCTGATGCATGATGTTGCTGCTCCTGGTATTTATTACAATTTCTCTTCTAAGAGGTGAGAAATTCATTTTTTTTCCTTCTTGGCAATCTGAATTAGTCTATTAATATTATTATTCAGTAATTAATATTATTATTATTATTATTATTATTAACAGAGAATGCTGGTGAAGAAGTGATAACACCCCTTTTCAAAGAGAAACATGTTTTGGAAGGAGATGTTGTTACACTGATCTGCAGCTACTCTGGAAATGTTCTGAATCTGCAGTGGTATCATCAGTTTCCTGGATCCAAACCTGTAAATATATTTCTTTACTTTGAGAACATGCCACAAACTGAGGGCCGCATGACCGCTTCATCTGATAAAGCAGTCAAACACATGAATCTGACCATCATTTCTACACAAGTGACAGACTCTGCTGTGTACTACTGTGCCCTGCGGCCCACAGTGACAGGAAACACAACTACACTGTACAAAAACTGCAAGAGCAATTATATTCATGACAGAAGACTATACAGTTAAAACTAAATGTTTAAAGTGAACACTTAACTAGTACTAGATAGACATCAAATTGGTTTGTTGTATTGGTGTATAATAATTTAGGTAGTTTTAAGTTAACTTAATATTTTATAGATTTTTTTTACAATATCAGTCAGTCCCAGTTAAGCAGAGGTTTTGCCAGAAGGTGGAGCTCACATTTCAGTCTTCTCAAAACAGAGTGCACATATAAACGGAGTCAGAGAGGAGGAAACTTATTCTCAACTCTAAAGTCTTTAGTCTCATGTTGATGATGTTGTTCCTGACCCTCCTGATATTTACTCTTTTTAAAGGTGAGTGATCAATAGAAATATAACATCTGATTTAAGACACATATAAATCAACTGTTTATATGGTTCATAAACCAATTTTTCTAATGATTGTTTTTTTAATAGAGAATGCTGGTGAAGAAGTGATAAGACCCCTTTTCAAAGAGAAACATGTTTTAGACGGAGATGTTGTTACACTGATCTGCAGCTACTCTGGAAATGTTCAGAATCTGCAGTGGTACCGTCATTTTCCTGGATCCAGACCTGAAAATATATTTCTTTACTTTGAGAACATGCCACAAACTAAGAACCGCATGACCGCTGCATCAGATAAAGCAGTCAAACATATGAATCTGACCATCATTTCTACACAAGTGACAGACTCTGCTGTGTACTACTGTGCCCTGGTGCCCACAGTGACAGGAAACACAAATACACTGTACAAAAACTGAATGATGTGGATCATGATGCACAGTGCAAATTTTAAAAGTCTCACTCAAGTGGAAATTCAACTTCTGCATATTAAGAGTTTCCCAAAACGGTCTCAATTCTTTGAAATATCAGCCATGAACAACAACAGGTTATCTCATAATACAGACATGAGACGCAAACTAATGCTTGAAACACTTAATATCTGCATGATTCCATTGCCATTTTAATATAATGTGAGATAAATGACTGACCATTTTTAATTTGTAGACTAAAAGCTTAATCATATTCTGTGTACTTGTATGGCCTAATGAGAAAGGAGACGAGTGGGAGGAGCTGCTTGAGGTTATCTTCAGCAGAAGAAATAAAAAGATAACACTGACTTTCCTTCACACAGACGGAAACTTTAACTCAAAGTACAGAAAGATGTTACTCATTACGTTGGCTTTCATCTGTTTTATTCTCAGCTATTGTAAGTACTTTTAGTCCTACACACTTTAATCCACATTCCAAAAATATCACTAAATTTATTTCATCTAAACAAGTCCATTGCATTATCTTTCCAGGTGAGTCTAATGGGAATATCATTAGACCAGAGCAAACATCAGTAGTTGTAACTGACGGAAACAGCATCACTCTGTCCTGCACATATGATGAATCAGCTTACAGTCTCCACTGGTACCGACAGACGCCTGGATCAAGACCAGAGTTTCTGCTGCTGATTGATGAAACTTCCAAGTACTTCACCAAAGCAGAACAACCTTACCCACATATGTCCATCCAACTCCAGAACAACAAACGTGTGGATCTGATCCTCTCATCACTGCTGTATCAGATTCTGCCATTTACTACTGTGCCCTGCAGCCCACAGTGACAGGAAAGCGGTCTACACTCTACAGAAACCCTTTTTCTGTAGGGTTTTGTTTGCTGTAGTGTTGCTTTTTGCAACACTGTTTGCTTTTGTTTGCTGTATAGTGTTGTGTTTCTCCAACTTATTTCATTTCAGCAAGCTTTAGAGCACCATTGACTTGTTAGTTATTGGTCATTTAAAGCTACTCTATATTTTTTAGCTATTATCTTTAGCAAGGCTGTCTAACATATGTAATAATAAATATGTAAAGCAATCAGTGTTTTATTCTGTGTTATATTTAAATGTGTGAAAAATATAATACGATCATGACAAAATGGTGTATGTTCCTGTTTTGTACCAGAGTTTGTACCCATTTTAGATATTTTTGAATGTTTTTTCATGAATAATGTCTCAAACTGCACATGGATCCTACCTTTCACCTCGTCTGCAGAACGTGACAGAAAAGCTCAGGCACACAGTACTACAACTCTTGTATTATAATGTATCATTTATAAATACATTTCATATGTATTTGTAAAACAATTTTGTCCTTTAATACAAACAGTCAAATTTATGAACTGTACCCTTAATTTTACCAGCTCAAAGAAAACACTCTGCATCAAACAAAACTCAAGGACATGCACAGAACAACATGAGCATTTAAAGTAGATAAACAAATGTACATATTATCCAGCTTGCTTTTTGAGCTTTGTCGAGCAAGTTATTAAACGCCTATGACTGGTCACGCGCTCAACAGAAAAGGCTGAGATTGGCTCTAACTCTCTGGCACTGTTCACAGTTGAGTGACAATGAAAAACAGCAGAGGCGATTAGAGCTTATGCATGATAGACGTGGTGGTGAAAACTCACTCTCTGAAGAGACGATAGTGTCTGGATCCACAAGTATCGCTATAACAGCGGAGAGAAGAGGAAACGTTACCTCCCACCAGCAGGTAAAGGTCCACAGTGAATGAGAGAGAGAAATGGAGTTTACAGCTTTCATTATCTCCATTGCAGTGAAATAGGGGCATCTGCTGTAACTTCAGTGTCAGAGACTGTCCAGCAAACACACATGCAGTGAATTGTGCACAGTTTCTGTGTTTAAGTAGTTGGAGCGTTTTAATTACTCGCGCTCACCTCTCTTGCCATAGTAAGCTACCATAATATAGCGTTGCATATGAGATAAAATGTCATAATACGTAATAACCAGCTAGGATCTATTACTGAACTTATACCGAACTGCCCGTGTCTGCATCGCGTTGCACCGAAGAAAGAATTAATTTTGACACCCCTAATTAATTATTATTTTATGAAAATTTTTCTGTGCAAACAAACATTTGAGTCATCTAACAATCTTTTCCACTATCAAAAATCTTGCGTGAATGTGAAGGCCCACACCGTAGGGTTTGGGGAAAGGTGTAGAAATAGCACTGGCTTAAGTTAGTGTAGCATCAAAAAAAAATTATTAATTAAACCAGTGTACAGGCAGTTTCTTTTAAGGTCAATAGTAGAAAGAAAACAAACTTTTACAATAAATTAAAGATAATAGTATGGCGTAAATCAACATGCTGGAGAAAAGAAAAAAGTACATTACTTTGAAGCCAATTTAAAAATCATAATCAGATAGTGTTTGACATCACGTTGTTTAACAATTACCCATGCACATAAAACTGTATCAAATATACAAAATTGACTACACAATTTAAGGGGGAAATTCTAAATAAACGAAAGAGCTCCTTTTATGAATAGAGAAAAAAACAGGATAATCCAGATAACTTTGTTAAACTGACTATAACTCTTAAATATTTTTATGTTTAATAATTAAATTAGGCAACCTATTGAACTCTATAACCTAAAATATCTCATAATAATGAGTTATTGTAGCAAATGTGATCTCATGCATTCTGCCAGGAGGTGGAGCTATAGGAACAATCAAGGACAACTACAGTAGTTTAACTGTTTAAAAACAGCAGAAACTCATTGAGTCAGTTATACTCTTGGAGTGAAAGTCTTGACTCAAAGTTACAGTCTCTTATTAGTGATGATGTTGCTCCTGGTATTGACTATTTTTTATCTTCTAAAAGGTGAGTAATTGATCATTACTGTGGACATTATTTATACAGGTTGACAATCTAACATTAAGATCATCTTAAATATTAATAAATCATTGTTTGCTTTAAACAGAGAATGCTGGTGAAGAAGTGATAAGACCACTCTTCAAAGAGAAACACGTTTTAGAAGGAGATGTTGTTACACTGATCTGCAGCTACTCTGGAAATGTTCAGAGTTTGCAGTGGTATCATCATTTTCATGGATCCACACCTGAAAATATATTTCTTTACTTTGAGAACATGCCACAAACTAAGAACCACATGACCGCTGCATCTGATAAAGCAGTCAAACACATGAATCTGACCATCATTTCTACACAAGTGACAGACTCTGCTGTGTACTACTGTGCCCTGGAGCCCACAGTGACAGGAAACACAACTACACTGTACAAAAACTTCAAGAGAAATTTATGACAGAAGATGATGGCAGCACGGTGGTGCAGTGGGTAGCACAATCGACTCACAGCAAGGTCGTGGGTTCGAGCCCTGGCTGGGTCAGTTGGCCAGTTCTGTATAGAGTTTTCATGTTCTCCCCATGTTTGCGTGGGTTTCCTCCAGGTACTCCGGATTCCCCCACAGTCCAAACACATACAGTACATGTGAATTGGGTAAATTAAATTATCCATAGTGTATGTGTGTGAATGAGTGTGTATGGATGTTTCACAATGATGGGTTGCAGCTGGAAGGGCATCCGCTGCGTAAAACATATGCTGGATAAGTTGGCGGTTCAACCCGCTGTGGCGACCCCAGATTAATAAAGGGACTAAGCCGAAAAGAAAATGAATGAATGACAGAAGATGATACAGTTAAAACTAAACATATAAAGTGAACACTAAACTAGAACTAGATAGACATCGAATTGGTTTATTGTATTGCTGTATAATAATTTAGGTAGTTTTAAGTTAAATTTAATACAAAAAAAATTGTTTTTACAACATCAGCCAGTCCCTGTTAAGCAGAGGTTTTGCCAGAAGGTGGAGCTCACATTTCAGTCTTCTCAAAACAGAGTGCACATATAAATATCATAGTCAGAGAGGAGGAAACCTATTCTCAACTCTAAAGACCTTTTAGTCTCATGTTGATGATGTTGTTGTTCCTGGTCCTCCTGATATTTACTCTTTTTAAAGGTGAGTGATCAATAGAAATATAACATCTGATTTAAAGAACATATAAATCAACTGTTTATATATAGTTTATAAACTGCATTTTTTTAATGATTGTTTTTTAATAGAGAATGCTGGTGAAGAAGTGATATCATCACTGTCCACAGAACACATTGTTTTGGCTGGAAAAAATGCCACACTTTCCTGCAAATACAATGGCAATGTTTACAGTTTGCAGTGGTATCGTCAGTTTCCCGGATCTAAACCTGAGAATATCATTTATCACACTGAGAGCAACAATCAGTCAGACTCAAAGCTTCGTCTGCTCGCTGTGGCTGAAAAAGGAATCAAACGTATGAATTTGAGCATATTTCATACAGAAATGGAGGATTCTGCTGTGTACTACTGTGCCCTGCAGCCCACAGTGACAGGAAACACAGAAACACTGAACAAAAACTGAATGATGTGGATCAGGATGCACAATGTAGAATTTAAACCTCACTCTCCAGTGGACAATAAACTTCAGCATATTTTTGCCAAATCTGTAATTGTCTCTCGTAGGCCTGTCACAATGATCAATATATCGACTTATCGCACAACACATGGACATGACCTCAATCATTTTTGGTAATTCAATATTTATCACCCATACATAAAAACCAATTCTTGCAACATTTTAGCTGATTGTGCAACATCTCTATCTCTATTGGAGGTGTCAGTATGGTTAAAAAAAAAAAAAAACACTACGGTATTTACTATAAATTACTATGGTATATTTTCATGTGGGTGTCTGACAACTGAAAATAGATCTGGTAGCAGATATTGCAGCATTATTTACTTATTACCTTGCACTTTGTTGTTAACATTTATTTGTTAAGGATACACATTTTCACATTCTGATTCCAATGCCTAATTATTAAATCGTTAAAATGACTATTATTCAATTAAATATTCTTAAGCATAAAATATTATGTGTTCTTTGGAAGAGTGTACTTGCATTATGATACTATTATATTGTGAATATATAGAATTATATAATGAGTGGCATAAAATGGCCTTAAAATGACAATAATATTGTTTATCACAATATATTTTGGTGAAATATATAGTACAACAACAAAAAAAGATAAAGTGACAGGCCTAGTGTCTCGATTCTCTGAAATATCAGCCATTGCAATAACATTACCTCATAATACAGATATGAGAGGCAAACTAATGCTTGAAACATTCAATATCTGCATGATTCCAGTGCAATTTTGATCTTGAAAGCAACATTGTATCTTATAAAACCAACTGACCATTTTAGTTTGTAAACTAAAAGCTTATTCATAATCTGTATGTACTTGGGTGGTTTGATAGAAATGGAGGAATGAGTGGGAGGAGCTTGATGTTTTATCTTCAGCAGAAATCAGACAACATTAACATTTCTTCACACAGACACTGACAGAAGCTACAGAAAGACAACTCAAACTACAGAAAGATGTTACTCATTACGTTGGTTTTCATCCATTTTATCTTCAGCTACTGTAAGTACTTTTAGTCCTACACACTTTACTCCACATTACAGAAATATCTCTAAAAAAACTAAATAAAATACAATTCATTTTATCTAGTCTAAACAAGTCCGTTGCATTGTCTTTCCAGGTGACTCTAATGGGAATATTATTAGACCAGAGCAAACATCAGTAGTTGTAACTGACGGAAGCAGCATCACTCTGTCCTGCACATATGATGAATCAGCTTACAGTCTCCACTGGTACCCGACAGACGCCTGGATCAAGACCAGAGTTTCTGCTGCTGATTGATGAAACTTCCAAGTACGTCACCAAAGCTGAACAACCTCACCCATATATGTCCATCCAACTCCAGAACAACAAACGTGTGGATCTGATCCTCTCATACGCTGCTGTATCAGATTCTGCCGTTTACTACTGTGCCCTGCAGCCCACAGTGACAGGAAAGTGGTCTACACTCTACAAAAACCTGTTTCTTGCATAAATCACATTTCTATAGTAAGAGGGAGGATCTTCAGGCAGTGTCTCAGTCTTTTCTTTCATTGCTTTTGTTTGCTGTATAGTGTTGTTTCTCCAACTTATTTAATTTCAGCCTACATTAGAGCACCATCAACTTGTTTATTATTGGTCATTTAAAGCTACTCTATATAGTTTGGTTTATTTTATGGCTACTGTCTTTGGCAAGTACAAAGACACGGTCTAATAGACATGTAAAGTAACCAGTTTGCTTTATTCCATGTTATATTTAGTTGTGTAAAAAATATAATAGTGATAAGCCTACAACAGAATGGCGTGTAAAACTCATTAAAAGCATTGTAAAGTAAATATGTTGTTAACTAAACCTAAAGGATCCAAACTCTTAAAAAATAAAAGACTCTTAAAAGATCCATCCAGGGTCATTTTTATTTCCACAAAATGTTCTTGAAAGTGGAAAAAAAAGATCTTTAGGTGATTTAAAAGTCCTCCACATATAAAGAAAAACGGTTATTTTATTATTATTATTTTGTACAAAGAACAATTGAAATTTCCACTTTCAAGAACCTTGTGTGAATGAAGGCCTAAAACAGAGGGCTTGAGGAAAGAGATGGAAATAGCACAGTTCTCAAGTCAGAGTAGCATCAATTTTTAAACTGATGTTTCACTGCACAGAAAGGCATTTCTTTTAAGGTCATTAGAAAAAAAAAAAAAAAAACTTAAATTAATACAATAAATTAAAGATAATAGTATGATGTGAATCGACTGGCTGGAGAAAAAAAAAATATTCCTTTGAACCTAATTTAATCACAATCAGATAGCGTTTGACATCAGGTTACTGTATAAAAACACTGTGCATATGATAGGTTAGTATCAAATTTACAAAATTGACCACACAATTTAAGGAGGAAATTCTAGGTAAAGTTTATTTACAAACTAATTTCAAGAGGATCATGTGCCTATTATTGGCCATGGCTAGACCTGCATTAGCTAGTGTACGATTCACAACTTACTATAAAAAAATATCAATTAAAAAATATCAATTAAAAAATAAATTATATATATATATATATATATATATATATATATATATATATATATATATATATATATATATATATATATATATATATATATATATATATATATATATATATATATATATATAAATAAAAAAAAAAAAGTTTCCTACCTCAATTATCGTAGTCTTGAAAAATCCCCCCTTCCACCCCTTCTCCTCCCTTTACCTCGATGGAGCAGCAGTTTCTCAGTGGTTAGCACTTTTGCCTCACTGCAAGAATGTCACTGGTTCAAGTCCTTACCAGGCTAGTCGACATTTCTGTGTGGAGTTTAAATGTTCTAGCCATGCTCGTGTGGGTTTCCCCCAGGCCCCCAGTTTCCTCCCACCATCCAAAGACATGCGACATAAGTTAATTGACTAATCCAAATTGCCACCATAGATTTGCTCTAAGTCAGCAGTTATCTCTTCATAGTGATTCCTATTCGGTCATTAGTTATAAACAGCAGGGGAGTTCTCGAGATCTACCTGAGCTCAAACTCCCCTCTCACCCTGCAAACGGGAGGGAGCCCTGGGCTAAAGGATCTGATGAGCTCTGGGCTCTCTCCTGGCACAGCATGCCAAACATATAGATTTATAATCCGTCATCAGCAATGTGTGAACTCTTGAAATAAAATAACGAGTTCCTCACGTATATAGTAAGAACAGGTTAATCCTGATAACTTTAACTAACCACAACTCTTAATATTTTTGCAGAAATATTAAGCATGTCCTATTTCTATTACATAATCAAATTGTAAAAAAAAAAAAAAAAAAAAAAAAAAAAAAGGATTACTGCTTTCAATAAATCTATTGAATCTTATAACTAAGAACAGGCACATTCACAAGCTTGCTGGAACATTTTATTTACAAGTAAAACTAAACAGGCTGATTGTTAAGTACAAAAAAAAGAGTAACAAAAAGTTTTTGCTGCATCTCATAATAATGAGTTATTGTAGTAAATATGATCTCACATGCATTCAGCCAGGAGGTGGAGCTCTAGGAACAATCAAGAACAACTAGTTCAACTGTTTAAAAACAGCAGAAACTCATTGAGTCAGTTATACTCTTGGAGTGAACGACTTGACTCAAAGTCACAGTCTCTTATTAGTGATGATGTTGCTCCTGGTATTGACTATTTTTTATCTTCTAAAAGGTGAGTAATTGATCATTACTGTGGACATTATTTATACAGGTTGACAATCTAACATTAAAATCATCTTAAATAATAATAAATCATTGTTTGCTTTAAACAGAGAATGCTGGTGAAGAAGTGATAAGACCACTCTTCAAAGAGAAACACGTTTTAGAAGGAGATGTTATTACACTGATCTGCAGCTACTCTGGAAGTGTTCAAAATTTGCAGTGGTACCATCATTTTCCTGGATCCAGACCTGAAAATATCTTTCTTTACTTTGAGAACATGCCTACAACTAAGAACCGCATGACCGCTGCATCTGATAAAGCAGTCAAACATATGAATCTGACCATCATTTCTACACAAGTGACAGACTCTGCTGTGTACTACTGTGCCCTGGTGCCCACAGTGACAGGAAACACAACTACACTGAACAAAAACTGCAAGAGGAATTATAATTATGACCGAAGATTATACGTTTAGTTTTAAATGCATCAAGTAAAGACTCAACAACTAGTTAGACATGAATTTGGTTTATTGTATTGCTGTATAATAATTTAGGTCGTTTTAAAGTTAAGTTCAACTCAAAAATTACGTTTTTACAATATCAGCCAGTCCCTGTTAAGCAGAGGTTTTGCCAGAAGGTGGAGCTCACATTTCAGTCTTCTCAAAGCAGAGTGCACATATAAACTGAGTCAGAGAGGAGGAAACTTATTCTCAACTCTAAAGTCCTTTAAGTCTCATGTTGATGATGTTGTTCCTGACCCTCCTGATATTTACTCTTTTTAAAGGTGAGTGATCAATAGAAATATAACATCTGATTTAAGACACATAAATCAACTGTTTATATGGTTCATAAACCAATTTTTCTAATGATTGTTTTTTTAATAGAGAATGCTGGTGAAGTAGTGATAAGACCACTCTTCAAAGAGAAACATGTTTTGGAAGGAGATGTTGTTACACTGATCTGCAGCTACTCTGGAAATGTTCAGAATCTGCAGTGGTACCATCATTTTCCCGGATCCAAACCTGAAAATATATTTCTTTACTTCGAGAACAAGCCTACAACTAAGAACCGCATAACCGCTTCATCTGATAAAGCAGTCAAACATATGAATCTGACCATCATTTCTACACAAGTGACAGACTCTTCTGTGTACTACTGTGCCCTGCGGCCCACAGTGACAGGAAACACAACTACACTGTACAAAAACTGCAAGAGCAATTATATTCATGACAGAAGACTATACAGTTAAAAATAAACTTTTAAAGTGAACACTTAACTTGTACCACATGTTGGGATATGGTTTTTTAACCTGTATGGTAGTGTAAAAAAATTAAATTATCTGTTAAAAAAAAAAAGCACAACCTCTAAATATAAAGCTAACTGGTGCTTGAAGCATTTGCTTTTTTCCATTTTCAGTCTGAACTATTCGACGTAGTCTGTGTAAGTCAGATTTGGTAGCTGAGCTAAACCAGACAGTTACTGACGTGCAGATGACTGATTCAATGATGGAGGTGTAGAACTGTTTCAGCAGCTCCTTTGGGAGGAAGAACTTCCTCAGCTGATGAAAAAAAGTACAGCCTTAGTTGAGCTTTTTTGACAATGGAGTCAAGGTGAGTGTCCCACATCAGGTCCTGAGAGATGGTGGTGCCCAGGAACCTGAATGACTCCACTGCTGGCGCAATGCGGTCCATGATGTTCAGTGGGAGGGAGAGCAGGGGGATTTCTCCTGAAGTCCACTATTATCTCCACTGTTTTGAGCGTGTTGAGCTACAGGTTGTTGTGACTGCACCAGACAGCCAGCTCCAGCTCCTCCTGTCTGTAAGCAGACTCATCAACGTTCTGAATGAGGCCAATAAATGTAGTGTCGTCTGCAAACTTCAGGAGCTTGACAGAGGAATCCTGTAAAGTGCAGTCATTTGTGTAGAGCAGGGGTTGGGAACCTTTTTTCAGCAAAAAGGTTCTGATTTTTTTTTGCAAATAAATTTTTTTAAAGAGCTATTAGGGTGTATCTTATATCCTTTCTTTATTTATTTCCCTCCACAACTCAAAAATAAACAAACATGAAGCATACATAAACGAAGGACAATTTCTAGAATCTTTCTTTTTCGCCATCACCACTCATGAATGCGGTTTAAATTTACGCGCACAAGGTGACCATAAAAATAAAGTTGCTTGCCCTTTATTGGTGTCGCGATTCAAGTTAATCCACAGCACCGCTTTTATTGTAAATTGAGTTCTGATTAATTTTGCTGTAAAAAAACATTATAAAGGGAATTAAAATTGTATTTGAGACACGAAACTGATTTCTAGTGACAGTTAAAGTTTTTTAAACTTTAAAACGTTGTTGAAGAGGTGATGCGGTGGCGCAGTAGGTAGTGCTGTCGCCTCACAGGAAGAAGGTCGTTGGTTCGAGCCTCGGCTGGGTCAGATGCCAATTCGGTGAGGACTTCTAGCCGTGTTCGCGTGGGTTTCCTCCGGCTGCTCTGGTTTCCCTCATAGTCCAAAGATATGCGGTACAGGTGAATTGGGTAGAGTAAATTGTCCGTAGTGCGTGTGAATGAGTGTGGATGTTTCCCAGAGATGGGTTGCAGCTGGAAGGGCATCCGCTGCGTTAAACATATGCTGGATAAGTTGGCGGTTTATTCCGATGTGGTGACCCCGGATTAATAAAGGGACTATGCTGAAAAGAAAATGAATAAATGAAAATTATTGAAGTGAGACAGCTGGAGAGCCACATATTTTTGGTCAAAGAGCCACATGTGGCTCCCGAGCCATAGGTTCCCTACCCCTGGTGTAGAGGAAGAAGAGCAGTGGGGAGGACAAACCCCTAGGGGGCGGCGCCAGTGCTGATTGTGCGGATATTGGATGAGAATTTAGTGGGTTCAGTAATGTCCTTCAGGTTGGCCAGCACTAGTTTTCTTTAAAAGACTTCATGACCACAGATGTTAGCGCCACCAGTCTGTAGTCATTTAGTCCTGTAAGTTTGGGTTTCTTTGGGATGGGGATGATGATGGAGTGTTTGAAGCAGGAGGGCACTTCACACAGCTCCAGTGATCTGTTGAAGATCAGTGTGAAGATGGGGGCCAGTTGGTCAGCACAGGATTTTAAACGGGCTGGTGTTATAAAATCTGGGCCTGGTGCTTTATTCCTCTTCTGTTACCGGAAGACCTGGTTCACATCCTCTTCACTAAACTTAAGTGCAGGTATGGAGAGACCGAGGGTGGTGGACGAGTTAATGGTGGCGTGAAGAGCAGTTCAGAGTGGGTGTGGGGGGTTTTCTCAAACCGGCAGTAAAACTCATTCAGGTCGAGTTACATGAATATTATCACATTAAATAATAGTATATGGTTATAATTGTAGACTTATTTCAAATTGTTCTACCCTGTTACTGTAGAATAATTTTGGTTGTTTTAGTAAAATTTAACAAAACAAATAATTGTTTACAACATACAGTAAACCAGACAGCCTCAGTTAGGCAGCGGTTTTGCCAGAAGGTGGAGCTCAAATTTCAGTATTCTCAAAGCAGAGTGCACATATAAACTGAGGAGGAAACTAATTTTCAATTCTAAAAAGCCTTTTAGGTCTCGTGTTCATGATGTTGTTCCTGGTTCTCCTTTCATTTACTCTTTTTAAAGGTGAGTGGTCAATAGGAGAATAGCACAGCTTTTAAAAGCACATATAAATCAACTGTTTATATGGTTCATAAACAAACTTTTTGATGATTAATTAATTAAATGTTTTAATAGAGAATGCTGGTGAGGAAGTGATATCATCACTGTCCACAGAACAGATCGTTTTGGCTGGAAAAAATGCCACATTTTCCTGCAAATACAAGGGCAATATTCGCAACTTGCAGTGGTATCGTCAGTATCCCGGATCTAAACCTGAGAATATCATTTTTCACACTGAGAGCAACAATCAGTCTCACTCCAGGCTTCGTCTGCTCGCTGTGGCTGAAAAAGGAATCAAACGTATGAATTTGAGCATATTTCATACAGAAATGGAGGATTCTGCTCTTTACTACTGTGCGCTGGAGCCCACAGTGACAGGAAACACAGAAACACTGAACAAAAACTGAATGATGTGGATCAGGATGCACAATGCAGAGTTTGAAGCCTGAACTTGTAAAAGTTACCACTGTTTTTCTAAAAGCTAGTACTTTAAACATTAAAAGTTGTAAACATATCTACAGTTACTAGTGCTTGCTGATTCTCTGAGACATCAGCCATTAACAATATCTCATAATAGAGATACGAGAGGCAAACTAATGCTTGAAATATTCAATATCTGTACAATTCCGTTGTACTAAGATTTGATAAATCAGACTGACCATTTTAGTTTGTAGAGGAAAAAGCTTATTCATATTCTGTATGTACCTGTATGGTCTAATGAGAAAGGAGAAATCTGTGGGCGGAGCTTGAGGCTTTGCCATCTTCAGCAGAAGAAATCAAGAAGTCAACACTGACTTTCCTTCATACAGACATTTGAAGCCTCAAACTACAGAAACATGTTCCTCATCTCATTATTTTTCATCTTTATCCTCAGTTACTGCAAGTACTGTAAATCAAATATTTTACACTGTTTTAAAGAACATCACTATAATAAATAAAAAACTTAATTCTCCATTTATTCTAAGCATAATCCATTATTTAATTACATTCTTTAATGTCTTTGCAGGTGTAGTAAATGGGAATGTCATCAGACCAGAGAGAACAACTGTAGTTTTAACTGAAGAAAGCAACATCACTCTGTCTTGTACATTTAATATAACACCCTACAGGTTCCACTGGTACCGGCAGACGCCTGGATCAAGTCCAGAGTTTCTGCTGCTGATTGTGAGGTCAACTAAAACTACAATTGAAGCTTCTCCACCTAAGCCACATATGTCCATCAACTTCAGTGAGAAACGTGTGGATCTGGAGATCTCCTCTGCTGCGGTGTCAGACTCGGCTGTGTACTACTGTGCCCTGGAGCCCACAGTGACAGGAAACACAACTACACTGTACAAAAACTAAAGAAATTCAGTATAACACTACATACATGGTGAATCTCAATTTTTAAAAAGTGATTCACAAAATGCAGTAATATGACATTTTTGGCAGTTCTTCAGCTGACATTCTTAAATATTCTTGAGTATGATTTTCCTACTTGAAATTGGTCCCGTTTTCGGCCCATCCAATTGCACTGAGTGAGAAGTGAGAGCAGACTGAAACAAGTTGGCTTTTGTGAATTGTACAAACATTCCACAAGTGTCCATTGTTTTTTATATTACCCTACTCCAAACAAAGACCTAGGCCCAATCCCAATTCTATTTTTGTACCCCTACCCCTTCCCCTTGGCCCTTAAAGCAGAGTGTGAAGGGGAAGGGCTTCAAAATTTACCCCTAAGAAATGAGACACCACTACAACACCTGCACACATCATCGCAATCTCTTGCTTCATATGATTTCAGACGATCATGACTGCTGTAGTTTTTCCAGTTGCTTTATTTTTTGGTATTTATCCTCAGGAAATCCCTGAAGGCATATATTATGTTATCATAACGATATAATGTGGCAATAAGATCGTAACTATACTGTGTATTTACACAGTGGCCATATTCATCTACGTAAACACACAAAAAACAACATTATAGCAGACACTGTAAAAAGCTTATTCCCAGCCACTACACTTTTCTGACAGGGTATTCGAGTGTTATCGAGTGTCAGAATGTTGTGGGACTGCTATACAGGAGTTATGATTATGGATTATAGATCATAATCAACAATCTATCTATCTATCTATCTATCTATCTATCTATCTATCTATCTATCTATCTATATAGAGAGAGAGAGAGAGAGAGAGAGAGAGAGAGAGAGAGAGAGAGAGAGAGAGAGAGAGATAGATAAACACCTAATTAACCATTTGCTGACTATTTAAAAATGAAATTTAACTTTGCAAAGGAAAAAAAGGAGAACTTTTGATGCCTGAGTGAAGCTTTTAAGAAAATAAGTGGGTGGAGCTAACACAGGAAAGTCACTGCCAAACAGAACATCATCACCATGCCTCCACAGATCAGAGAGGATCAGTGCTCTTAAGAAATCTACACAAAAAACAATGCTTTTGCCCTGTCTGTTCATGCTTTTCAATTACTTTGGTAAGAAATTGGCTATAACTGCTTTAACTGTCTGTTCTTATGTAACATGACCACTATATCCTTTTTTTTTTCTTTGGATGTCAATGTGCTAAATCTATTTCATTGCAGGTGAGTCTACTGGGTATAAAATCAAAGCAGATAATGACACCACACTGTTAATGGAGGATTCGAATATAACACTCTCATGCACATATGAAGGCTCCATTGACAGCTTGTATTGGTTCCAACAAAAAACTGGATCAAGACCTGAGTTTCTCATAATGATTGATGAAGCTTCTGAATACGTGACAAAAGCCATTCCACCTCATCCACGCCTGTCAATCCAACTTCACAAAGCACAAAAACGTGTTCGTCTAGAGATGTCGTCTGCAGCCGTTACAGATTCTGCTCTTTACTTTTGTGCTTTGAGGCCCACAGTAACAGGAAACACACATTTACTGTACAAAAACTCTTCCACTGTATGTACCATGTCAGGAGGGACTGAGCATTTGAAATGTAAACATATTTCAATGTGAAATGGTAAGTGCTCAGCTTATGTTGTGATTCTGTGTTGGCTATTTTTAGTATCTGCAAGCATGCAATTTTCCAAGATGTATTAGTTTGGTTTCCAGAAGGGATCTTTCTTCAGCATGGATGAGGAATTTCAAGAATGATTGAGCAACAATAAAAGCTCAAATCTCAACCCTGACATTCATATCTGGAAGACTCTGCAAACAGTATCATTTACACACAGCTACAGTAAGTGCATCAACATGTCCAAAGCCTATATGGGGAATATTTACTGATCTTGATTTTTCTTTAAAAAAAATAAATCAATTCAGATAAATATTTCTTCTCTATTTTGAAGCTAAAACAAATAAAACAGGAGTACATGGTTTCACAGGCTGAACTATCAGGGATACAAAAAAAAACAGTAATAGTAAAATAATAAAAAAGAGAGGCAACCACTGCACTGTAATCATGATGTGTATATAAATTATAATAATATTATAAATTTTAAAAATGCCTATTCACTGCTCCAGTCATGATATCCAACTTGATAGAGTGGATAACCGTTTCCTTCGAAAGTGCTATAAACAAAGCCATTGCACTGGTTTAATATACCATGGTTTCCGCTACATGTATTCTTCCTTGGCAGGGTGCCACACCAAAATTCTTCCCGCCACGGCTACATTACAGCTTCTTATTCAAAACATTCAGTCATTTTTTTTTCTCAATAGCAGGTTATAATTGCACCAAAACGTATTAAAAGTTAAGTGAATTATAACAGCGCAAACTTTTCTGCAATCGTATGTGACATGCTGAATGACTGACTGACAGAGCTGCACGATGCGTGAGGCCAGCAAACACGGCTGAACACAGTTTCCATAATTATACTTTATAGATAAAGGTCTATGGCTCTGCATACAGCGACTTTATCTTGCTGGAGTTTATAGCGGTTTTTACTTTACTTCAGGATGCATTAATGTCACTCTGTAGGTCTATTGGAGACATTCATAAATATTCCTAGCAATAATAAATATTGAAGACATCATTGTTACATAAACGCACTAAATCACACTTCAGCAGCATTTATTTGAGAGTGCACAAGAAAATCTGCACTTGAGCAGTGTGTATTTAGGGGCGTGCAAGAAGTTTTGTGCACGAACAGAGGAAATCGGTGTGCAAGAAAAGAGATTCATATGCTCAATTTTACATAAAATGCGATCGATTTGTAATACTGCGCTCACGACATTTGTCACTGAAATAACACCATAGCTAGTTGGTAAATCTGTGTAAAAGGCCTGCCGCCACAGCTGGAAAAAATCCTAGAGGAAACGATGTATACATTATTTAAGGGAAAAAAACAACATCATATGTACAAGTATATTATTAAATGATACATAGTAATTTCCTCTGACTTTTTGAAACAATGAAACGATTATGAGCTATAATGAAAACAACTGCACCAAAAAAATCCTCCATACAATTTTTCTAATTAAATGTTGAAAACATTACAGAATCATAAGTATAAAACGGTCATACTTATGCAATGTATTTAATACATAAACTGCCTACAGTTTGTTGAATCCAGGTGTCTGAATATTGGTTTTAATTTGAAATGGTATTTTAATTTTCACATTTTATTTATTTTTATTTTAAAAAGCATGTTTTTTTTTCCATTGCATGCGTTTACATGACTATAGTCAAATGTTAAGGACTCACTGAAGGTATCGTTACAAATGGAATATAATGCAGATTGAACCCACACAAACCAAAATATGATTAATAAAAATAGAAAAAAAAAGACTCAAAACACAATTTATTCAATCTAATTTTATGAGTTTGCCTATTAATTCTTAATAGGTTAACTCCCCAACAGTTCTACAATAAAAACAGAACGACTAGAGGTGATGAGGAGACAGAGGAGATGCTGGCGCTAATGAGCCCTTTTCACAATCGCTTCACTTTCACCTTTCACTAACACAGTGTGTCGATGGTTCCATTTTACCTTTAAATGAATGGGATGGGATACTTTGATTTAAGACCATTAAATTATTGAGTTCGTGTTCAAATGTTTCCCTTTCAATACTGAACTGCTTTCTAAGTTTGAAAATTACTACATTTCCCCAAGTTATTAAGAATAGGAGTAAGCAATTTTTTATTAAGTATATATGTTCAAACATTTCACTTATTAATTCAGTTTATTTCCTCAATAATGGATTTATATTTACTTTGATGCTACTATGATATAAACTTATTTTATCTATTATAGGTAATTGTATAGGTAATAATAAAATTCTTTAATAAATCTTCTCATATTATCGGGTAAATATGTGGTCTATAAAGCCGATCAGTTTAATTAATTATTTAATGGTCCATTCTTACATGCTTGGTTCTTTTTGTTTAAATTAAAATAGTGTCCTGTTTTTTCATAATCAGATTTTTTTTTAAATCATCTGCATAATGATTTCATTTCATTAGTAAGAGTCACACACAACATTGTTATTCCATTTCATTCCAACTAAATCTTAAATAGACAAACACTGTTCATTAATGTAAAATGCCCTTACATAGATCAAGTGCATAAAATGGAAATAATATAAGTGTATTTTTGATTCAGCTGTCCACAGAACAAGGCTGGTATTGGATGTCGCTCGCAAGTTTATTTATAACTTATTTTCCAGGACATAAAAATTTGACTTTTAAAATGTGCTGTCCCCGTGTAAACCTCTGAAATCTTTATTTGAAATATGCTAACAAGTAACCTACAGTACATTCTAGCTTCATCTGCAGTAAAGACAGCAACACAAAACAATACCACTTTAGATCTCCATTTAAAGTCCCATTTTCTTGGTTCAAGCTGAAATCTCGTTGATCGGTAAGTGTTTTTTTATTTTATTTTATGTCAGATGTCACCTTGAATGCAGACAACAGAAAAAAGCAGTTAGCAGTCATCATCTAACCTTATCTGTAGTAAATATAGAGCTGACTGGGTGAATTCTCTATGGGTAGTTTGGTGTAGGCGGACGTACAGAGACACTGCGTGGAGTCAAACTGGACATGACACCATGTGAAAAGAATCTATTGTTGCCATGACAGCTCAACATCTGTGGTTCTTCATACATTCAATCAAGACGGGACAGAACGATTCTTCCTAAACCTACTATACCAGAATCTGTGCATAATATCACAACTACCAGTGGGGAAAGCCACTTCCACCTGGGAGTCCATAATCAACATCAGCTTACAAAAAGCATTAAAGTACAAAATCAGTACCACTATATAATTATATATATATATATATATATATATTATATATATATATATCTATATATATATATATATATATATATATATATATATATTATATATATATTATATATATATATATATATATATTAGGCTTGTGCCGGTATTCGGTAATGCGATAAATCACGGTAATGAATATGCACGATATTTTTATCGCGGGCACTTCAAAATACCGTGAAAAATAATAGATCCGAATTTATATTCCTAGAACGCGCCTTAGCTTATTTTCCATCAACCGCTTGAAGAAACACTGCGTATATGCTGCGCAGAACTGATGCGCACTCTGATGTAAACAATCCCCACATGTAGAAGCCCTGTGTGCACGCAGTGGAGCCACCGCTGCCACCGCACTATAATCCTCACACGCAGGGGCGGACTTGCCTTCTGGCAGACCGGGCACTTTCCTGGTGGGCCGACGTACTTTTTGGGCCGGGCTGATCATCGTCTTATGATTTGATCGGCCCATAAAAGGCTTAGCAGCCTATCGATTTTTTCTGCCTTATTGATTGACGCTGCTGTGATCTGTGACTCTCTGAAAGTAGATGCTTTTTTTCCCGGACAGACAGACCGGGCCGGTCCATGTGACACTGCAGCCCATTGGCTCTTTTCGGTATTGACATTGGGCTGGCCCAATCACAAACTCCTATTTTGGACTCCGTGTGAGCGTGCGTCGTCTGTGTGTATTTGTCAAAATAGTCGAGAGTCAGAGAAAAGAAACGCAAGGGAGGCGCAAAGAAATCGCGGGAAATACGCCGCCGTTTTATTTAGCGATTCTGAAAAGTTCATTCTAGTACACGGCTAAAAACGCAAATCACGTGACCACACACTCTCTGCCCAGAGCTGCAGCCACTAGTTCAGCGGGTAAGCATAAACCCCAGGTGAGAGTATAGTGCATGTCAGACAGTTCATCTGCTGGGTGATCTCATCTCACTATAGTTGTTAAACGTGATATTGAATTCATCTTGTTGTCTCTATCTAACAATTCTTATGTCTTTTGAATCACTTGTTCTCAGTTAACGGTTTTGGCTGAGTGCAAAGATAAGCTAATATATTAATTTATGTAACCACATACACTGATTCTGCACATTGACTGATTGCTTACCTTTATCGTTTAAATTTAATGTACGTTATACTGTTATAATGGCCATTATTGGTTATCAAAACTGATATTCTGCAAAAGAGACAGTGTAAATCAAATATCAAAATGAAACAAATTTGACTTATATTATGTTTTCATTGTTTAGATAGTGAAAGCAAGCAGGATGAGGTGAAAGGTTAAAATGTAACACTGTTCCCTTTGAAGATTTACCCATGCATTAGCAGGCAGTTTTTGTTATGTTTATTATTGAATATAGGCTGAGTGAATAGTGTATTGAATAAGCTAAATTGACTGTAGTGTATGAGTGTGTGTGAATGAGTGTGTATGGGTGATTTCCAATATTGGGTTGTGGCTGGAAAGGCATCTGCTGCATAAAACATGCTGGAATAGTTGGCAGTTCATTCCACGATTGCTGATCGAAGACGGTTTCCCTTTGCACATTCACTTTGATATAATTGCTCAAGTTTACTTTTATATTGTGTATTGTTTTATTTATATTTATTTGTATTTAAATGTTTGAAGTACTTTTAGTTAATTAAAAAGTTATTAAAGTTACTAAGTTGACGAAACTGAAGTTTTTTGTGTTTTTTTTTACCTGTTTCTCTAGTAAAATTACAATATCGTGATAATACCGTATACCGTGATAAAAGCTCAATCAATTAATCGCAGCATGAAAATGTGATACCGGCACATGCCTAATGTATATATATATATATATATATAATATATATATATATATAATATATATATATTATATATATATATATATATATATATATATTGTGTGCCATCAATGAGATCGAAATTAAGTGGTTCAAAATAAGGACTTTCAAAGTTGCTTGGCATCTTTTAAGCACTAGAATCAATGACAAGCTTGACTCTTTAAAATGTATAGAAGAGAGGGCTACCATATGTGTTGAGCAGGTTCATTCCCACTGTGGGTATCCAGGAAAAAAAATATTCACAACTAGGGCTGTGGGATTATTTGAAATCAAATCACGGTGTGATTTGTTGTGATTTGCTAAAAAACAACGCAAGATGCTGCGACTTGGAATATATATGCATTATTTAATTTCCCCCGCCCAGAGCAAATCAGTGACTGCCATCTGTGTGTGATAGTCTATCTAGCACACTTTTGTTCTGCCCAATCTACTATACGGAACACCCACAATAAAAAAAACAAACAAACAAACAAACAGGAATGAGCAGACGAGTGAGATGATGGCGTTTTTCTGCTTCAGAAGCAATAATAGACTAATTAAAATCAAAGAAAAATAGGACATCGGTAATAGGGGAATATTTTGGGTGTAAATAATTTGTAAAAATTGTTGCCACAGCACGAGAAAATACAACAACCAGCATCTAAAATGCACTTCAGCATGCAATAATGCACTACTATATGAGGAGTGTCTTCCTAAAAAGTCAACTGAAAGTATTGCTTGTGACACTCAATCTAATAGCAAGCAACAGCAAAGTACAATTTCAGAGTTGATTCAGCCATGTTAGTTTGCTGATTGTTCTGTGTTTTTATGATTATTTTTTTTGTTTGTATAATAAGTTCAACCATCTCCCTAATTTGAGTTCAACTTGTTTAGAGAAACTTAGTCATTTTATTTGCGTTTACTGTTTGCTCTAGAGAAAAATGAGGGTTTGATTTCTGAATATTTAAAAACTAAAAATTTATTAAATTTAAATAAATGTTTCAGTTCCCTTTTTAACTAACATTCACTGCATTTTAGCAGTAAAAAGCTACGGTACAGAGTACTGAGCTGAAGTTTGACTACAAAATAAAAAATAGCAAATCAAATCGAAATGTCAAAAAAAAAAAATAATAAAAATAAAATAATAATAATAATAATAATAATAATAATAATAATAATATCGCAATTAGATATTTCCCCAAATCACACAGCCCTATTCACAACCCTGCTCTAATTTCAGCTTTCCATACTTTCCGAAATCCGCATGAAACAAATTATATGAAAATATTGGTCCTGCCTTTAAGTATCTCATACAAACTATGTACAAGGGACATTCTGCATTATCAAACAATGTATTTTATTCAGAATTGTGTAAAAGCATGTTGACTTTATTTCACTGAAATTATTTTCAATTTACAGTGTACAAAATAAAGATTTTGACAGGGAGTTCCTTCCTTGCAGCTAATGGTTATTTAATGAACCATTTATTTATACTGTACATATTTTAAAAAAGGTTTTCTATAGGTTCTTCTTGAACGTTTCTACAGTCGCTGATAAATACAGTGCTCAGCATACGAGTGCACCCCATTATGACAATGTATATTTTTATCAATTTCTCAGTGAATATAGGCAATGTTTTTGGTGCATTTGAACAAAATAGATTAAACAGATATATATTAAAAATAATATTTCAGTCACAGAACAGCTTTAGTAATTGAAAGATAATACATTTAAATTCATGCAAAACTTTGCAAAAACAATTACAAACTGCAACATTTCAAGTTTTTTTTTTTTATATTTTTTGTTTCTCTTGATTTTTGCTATTTTTGAACATTTTATTTCATATTTTTCCCTAAAATAAATTTGGGCTACTAATTTTTGTCCCATTATTGTAAGTTGCTTTGTTAGATTAGCTCCAGATTTGGCTTCAGTACAGACTAAGCTAATGTATATGCACAAATATAATATTATAAAAGCATCTTATAGAAAATATTCATTTAAATTAGAGATTTGTGGGGAGTGTACTCATATATATATATATATATATACTGAGCACTGTATGTGTGCAGTGCAGAACTGCATGTAAACACAACTGCACGGACACTCAAAAAAAGATTTAAAAGAAAGTGATAGCCAAAGTACGTGTTTTTCATGGATCATAATTATGGTTGTCAATGGCTATTGCTTTGTTTTTCATCATATCGTTTTCTTGTTTGTTCATCATAATAAAAACACAAACATTTGGAATTGGAAGGTGGACAAATGGTGAGCACATTTTAATTGTGGTTTAACTATTCTTTCAAGGGATTTTTTATTATTATTATTAGAAAGACAAAAACTATTCAAAACTTATATAAGGGAACAGAAACGATAAGATTTTTGCTTAAGTACCAATCTTACTGTAACTGCAATTAATGAAATTCAGCGTTTGAGTTTAAAAGAAAAAAGGTCAACAGCACCACCTTTTGTTCAAAATGCTTTGGTGCAAGCTAATTTCACAAATGACATTTCTATTCAAATATCTTTTCTGCTTTAACAGAAACGATGTTATTTGACTTCGGACAATAAGAGTACAAACAATAACATAATATTTCAAACATTAGGATATTGTTGTCAAAGACTTTAATTTCTTGCTCATGTCGTATAATATGCTGTGAATGCAATTACTGCAGTTATTCCTATATTACATTTTTTATTATTGTTATTTTGTTTTCACAATATCAAAAGGCTACACGTATTTCTGTTCATATGAAGTCCCTTCCTTCGCCAAAAAAATTAACGCTAAACTAGTTACCAAACATACCATTCATATTGTCTTCCCTAGTAGTGCTGCTACTTTTGACAATTCCTGGACAGTCCATATAAAAAAAAAAACTCAACAAGAAAACAGCACAGATTAAGCATTATCAACAAAAATGAATAGATTTCTCTGATTTATAAAATGCAACGTCTCTTTTATCATCATACAGTCCTAAACAAAATATGGTTACAACCATAGGTCTCCAAACATACGTACGACAACAAATTGAAGTTGACAGCAATCTCATAATTTAGAACCCCCTACAAATGATTGAGGTAAAATTGGCTTTATATTCACACATTCGTTATATTGTTTACCACGCTACTTTGAATATTTGGTCCAAACGCTCATGAAATTATGACTTCAAAACAACACTATTTAATTGACTGTAAACAAATTAATACATTACTTTGATAGTCGTTGGCTGCGAATATCATTTCCCTATTTAGAATGTTCAATAAATGTATATTATTATATTATTAGAAAATCCGACATGGAAATATATAACCAACTTTACCTCAAATCTGCAACTGACATTACATCAGGCCTATTTGATCGGCACGGCAGCCTAACAAACGCCTGGTTATTATGAATCGTTGTAAATTAAATACGCAAAACGATCGTTGAATTTGTACATTCAGAGTTTACAGTAATTCTTAAATGTGAATAATTTCACACAAAAAGCTTTAGCGTTATATAACATTACAGCATACAAAATGGCAGCGGCGGCCAAAAATGAATCATATGGCGCGGCGGCCTGCTAACGTTAGTTAACGTTAGCGAACAAATTAACTTTAACGTTACCTTTTGTTGATTGAATGGCTTGAAAATCCTCTCAAAGACTCTAAGGGTAGGTCGGTTTTTGCTTCAACTTGAATATTTTTAAACGTAATCGTAAAACGGCGTAAATAATAAAAATCCATCGTGACCGACGATTAACTTCTTTTAGTTGGGGAGGACCATCATTAGAGTGGAAAGCCCCGCCAATCTAATAGGAAGTCGATTGTGATTGGTCAGTTTTGCTGACATTTGAAAACTGGACCAGTATGACCAATCACAGAGCTGAAAAGGCTATTGGGCGGGGAAATTCTAATAGGGAAAACGGGTATTTTAAATATTCACGTTCCAACACATCCAGATTAGGCCGTTTTGAAGAGTTTTTTACACTTTTTATTAAAACATTTTGTTAAGATGCTTCTTGTCAAAACATCAGATGCTAAAATTCAACCAAAAACATTTTAAAAAAGTTTCTGTTCAGTATTTTGTCATATTAGGGCATACAATAAGTGTTGCTTACTATATTTTCCCTCTCAAAGACGTTTGTGGGAAGCTGCCCAGCTTCCCACACTTGCCTCATTTAGACCTTTTATTTATATCGATATCACATTTTATTAGTAGTAACAGTACAAGTATTGCAAATTGCAATAGGCCTATAAAGGCTTTTCGATTTTATGTTGATTTGTGGGAATATAATTGTTATAATAATAAATATAATTTATGTTTTTGTACAAAATGTTAGTCTCTTTAAGAAATTTAGACTTGAATGAAAACTGTTATTCTAAAAAAACAACCTGCTAAATTAATAAATCAATAAAATAAATTTTAATAATATAATCAATATCATAATAAATCAAATTATAATAAATTAATAATCAATAAAGCAATTATTGAATTGAATTAAATTTAATTAATTGAATTGAATTGAATTAAATTGAGAGCGGGAAGGAGAGAGAGAGCAAGAGAGAGAAATGAATGGAAATAAAATGAATTTTAGATATTTAAAGTTGGATGAAATGTAAGTATTGTCGTCATTATCCTGACATATCAAGATGAAACAGCTTCTTGAAGACTAAAACGAATGACAGAACTGATTTGAACAGGAATTGGATCATTGTCCTTTGGTATAGCCTATAGGCTACTTTAATAGACAGAGAAGGCTTTTTCGTTTTACGTAAATAACATAACATTGTAATATAGCATTAAAAAATGCAATTTGTCGGCCACCAGTGGTGTAGTGGTTAATGTGTTGACACATGCACTCAGTGCTACGGCAACCCAAGTTCGATTCCGCCTTGTGATTCTTTGCTGATCCTTCCTCTTCTCTCTGCTCCCCATGCTTTCCTGTCAATTCTCTCTACTGTGCTATCAAATAAAGGTGAAACCCCAGAAAAAAATATTATAAAAGAAAACAATGTGATGCAATTTTCTGTTAAATAATAATTCACTTTTATAATCACAATGGCTTAGAATTGGTCTAATCAAACAAACATCTTGCTTATACATACTTTTATTAATATAACTGTTTTATAGTTTGTAGCAATAACACCGAATGTTAATATAGAATACATTTTCACACATTGCCAATATCAAAGCAAAGCTCTGATTGAAGAAACTCCAGTACAGGTTTTAAACCAACACACAGGGATGATTTATATTTATTATACAACGTCGCCATCTAGTGTTTAAAATTTAAGTACTACAGGTAGTTGTAAACAGAGAGCTGCAGATCAAAATAATGACAATAGATGGCAGCAGGTCCTCAGTTTTGACTGGCAGGATCATCTTGCTCTTCGCCCTCTGTTGGAGACCTCAGGCACTGCCATCACACCCGGAGTCCTGCAGATTTATTGAAGAATTAGTTCAAACCACTGACGTCTGAAGGCAGTTTAGAGACATGTTGATCTGCTCAACCCTTCATATTTGTATTTTGCACATCAGTGCGCATGCACATACTGCATATGATGAAATACTACTGCATATAAAATAGATCCATGATCAAAATAAATACAAACCAGGAATATATTTGACATATTTAGTCTTATTACTTGTACAAAACATAACGAGACATGTAATGCAAAATTAAGAATACATTAAAAATTATTTAAATGCATTTTCTCTTTTATTTACATTCCCAAAAGCCTGCACTTCATATTGATGTTATTTAACCAAAATGAGCAACATTTCTACCACAATTCTCACTTTTGAAGGAAAGCATAAAGGTTAAGCCTCTGGAAAAAAAGTAGTTTTCAGAAATGATTAATTCACTCTTTCTGTTGCAGTGTGTTTTATTTCATGATGTACATTTCAGGTACTTTTATGACTGATCCCACCCTCTTTTTCAGTTATGAATAACACACATGCACCATGCACTGAAAGTACACAGTGATGCAAAAGTGCAAAATCCTAATCAAAGAGAAACTGCTATTTTTAACAAAAGTATTGCAAGTAAACAAGGCCTCCGTGATGCCAAATTATAAGCTTCATATTATAGACCAAAGTCATGCATGTGCTACATTTTGCTCTTTCTGCAAGTTGCAAAATGTGCAATTGCAGATGCATCAGTCTTCCTGTCCTCGTTTTTGTCACCCTCACCCACACACACATGCGCAAACACACACATCCTGTCATGCTGCCTCACACAGAAGACAAACAACCACAGACGTCTGTGACGCAGGCAGGAAGTTAGGCATCTTGTCTTATTTCTGCAGCGCCCACTTCCTGTGGAAAAAAATAATACTAACCCTTGATTCAAATCATCCCACTTACCTACTTTCAAAATGATGCCACAGGTTAGCTTTGAGACATTATGGAAGAATAAAGCTAAAACTGCTAGTTTAATTTTGCACTATTTGTAGCTCTTGCAGCATTGTTATATTAAAAATGCATGTAGTTAAATAACTTGATCAGTGTTATGATCAACTGCAGCAGTTTTAAACACTGGAGATCTTTAAAAAGAGCTTTATCAGTGAAAACCATAAACTTCATCATACAGCGCAAGATATTTCTGACTACATCAGATCACAACAATATGAATTTGATTCTCGAAGCATATATAAACACTATATTTATTTGAAATGCACATTCCTAACTGTCAGCTATTTTTAACAAAGTCAGGGGGAAGATTGTATCAGAACAACAATTTCCATTGTGTGTTTCTCTTTCAATATTTAAAAAAGAGAGTGAGATTTTCCATGAGATTGTTCAGCAGTTTCTTTCTTTTTTGCATTGACTGCTCTTTATGGAATCCACCTAATCTTCACCTATGGGCAGTTTGAACTGTAAAATGCGGCATGACAAAGTGACCAGTTGTTTTTGTTTTCTGGGGACAGTCCTCAATTTTTTTTGTTGTCTTGTCCCCGACTGGATCGGTTTTCATTAAAAAAAAGTATTTAAATGAACTGAATCCATTTTGTAAACTCGTAGATAATCATAAATGAGATTCAATGTAAAAAATCTTTTCATAAATTATCACAGTTAACTTTTTTAACAAAGAATTTATATTTATAATGATGACATTTAAGAGATTACATTACAATTGTGCAAATAATATTTTTAGCTTTAATGTTATAAGAATAGGCAATGCAGTTGCAGAGTGGGTAGCATGATCGCCTCACAGCAAGAAGGAGGCTGGTTTGAGCCTCGGCTGAGTCAGTTCGCATTTCTGTGTGGAGTTTGCATGCTCTTCCCGTGTTTGCGTGGATTTCCTCCAGGTGCTCCGGTTTCCCCCTCAGTCCAAACACATACGATATAGGTAAATTGTTCGTAGTGTATGTGTGTAAATGAGACTGTATGGGTGTTTCCCAGTACTGGGTTGCAGCTGGAAGGGCATCCGCTGTGTAAGACATATGCTGGATGAGTTGGCAGCTCATTGTGCTGTGGCGACTCCTCAAGAATACAAGGATTAAGCTGAAGGAAAATGAATGAATGAATGAAATTCATTATTCATAAAAAATTTTGTATTTACATATAACAAATCACTCAGCTAACTACATTGACATCATGAAAAGGAAACATTCATTCATTCTATTCATTTTCTTTTCGGGATAATCCCTATACTAATCTGGGGTCGCCAAAAGCGGAATGAACCACCAACTTGTCCACATGTCTTTGGACTGTTGAGGAAACAGGAACACCCGGAGGAAACCCACGTGAACACGGGGAAAACATGCAAACTCCACACAGATATGCCAACTGGCCCAGCCACTTGCCTTGCGGTGATTGTGCTACCCACTGCGCCACTGTGTTGCCCATGAAAAACAACATTACAAACTAATTAATAGTGAACAATAACTAGATTTGTTCTTTCCCCATTACTGTGTAAAACATTATCGCAACACATTTGTTTTCTATTGTGATAAAAAATAACGAATGATTGAATCAATGAATTAGTCAATCAATTGGTACATTAATGACTTTATTTTATTTATCACAATACTATTCACCTTATTCTCCGAGTACAAGCGGACGCAGCCATTTGAATCTTTTAGGCTTGAGACTTCCGGTCTCATTCACTTCCATTCATTTTTAGAGGTTAAAAACAGCTGGTTATGCTGCTTGATGTTGCAAACTCATCTTTTCTTATTATATTATTCTACTTTGTCTGTATAGTGATACAAACACTTGTTTGTAGAGCGTTGTATTTTGATCGTTTCTGCCGTTTATTATTTCTAGTCATTTCTCCCATAGGCAATTGAATCGGAAGTCCTAAAACAATCGCAAAAACGAGCGCACTTCAGCATTGTAGAATAAGGTCAATTGAACCAGTTAATAATAGTAGTGATTTTGTTGTTTCTTGCCAAATTAATACATTTTTTAAGAATCCTGATTTGTGATAAATGACACATTTCTAACAACAATATAAAACCCACCACATATAGATAAATATTTCTTTTATAAAAATTTCATATAGATAAATATTTCTTTTATAAAAATTTCATATAGATAAATATTTCTTTTATAAAAATTTCACAATAGTTTCAGCTTATTTTTAATATCAACTTGTTTGAAATCCTTTCTATATTTTATGTAGTGTGTGTTTCTTATGGGTCAAATGGACTGACAGTGGCCTTAGAGTACTACAGTATGTGTCTTGACTAAATATTTTTAATAAGACTGCATTTGAATAGATGTCAGTTTGCTGTAAATATTGTGTCAATGTTGTCTGAGATTAATGTCATTGTCCTGCCCCTACAATGTTGTTCAAAACACTGCCATTTTGTTTCTTGCAAAAGGTGTAATGAGGTCATGCTGACCTCATACCATATTTAATGTCACATGTAGTTCTGTTGGCCTTGTGTGAAGGAAAATGACAACAGAAAAATGAAACTTGAGTCAGTCCTGATCTGTTTCTATTCAGACAAACATGTTTTTGCCTGCTACATTTTGTTTTTGAAGGTAGCCTAGAAATAGCTGGAATATGTGACATTCCCTATCCTGCTGCATTAACATTATTTTGTAATACATTTTTATTTTAAAAAGGCAACAAGTTATACAATTTTATAACTTGTTGCCTTTTTAAAATAAAAATGTATTACAATATAATGTTAATGCAGCAGGATAGGTAATAAAAAGTAAATTTTATAAACATTTAAAATGTTGTACAGTGCAGATTCATAATAACAACAATTAAATAAACAGGTTTTATACCTTTAACTGCCTTACATTTTTATCATGATTTTACTAGACACCCACTAAAATGTCATTCAGTGCAACAATAGTTTATGTACCAATAATCTTGTCATGCATATTTAAATTAAGAATAATTTCATGACAATAACTTGTATTATTAGATCATTTAAACAACTAGCATTTACTAATTTGTTAGCAAGGCGTTTTGGATTATTTAAAATATACAAAAGAAAAGTCACAATACACATTTCGTTTCAATTTTACAGAAATAGATTGGTTATAGCGACAGAACAATAATTCAACATTTATTTTCAAAAGCTATTTTGAAACATTATAACATTACAGCACACTTTCACACTTTACAAAAAGGTACTATTAGTTAATGTAAGTTATAGTTGTATTTATTAATTGCATTTATAAATCATAGTTCATAGCATTAGTTAATCATAGTAAATTAATTAATGCACTGTGAGTTAACATGAACTAACAATGCATGAATTTATTTGATTATAAGTTAATATTTAAAAAAGTTATATAATAAGTACTAAGGTAATATAATAAAAATAAATACTGTTATAAATGTATTGCTCATTGTTTGTTCATGATAGTAAATACATTAAGTAATGGTAGCTTATTGTAAACTGATATTCGTCTTGTATATAAAATCATATTTGTACATTTAACTTGATTGACAGGCACCAACATTAAGGTATGACCCCAATATATATATAGGTTAGGGTTATTTTGCAATCCTAGATTGAGGATGACACAGAAAAGCATGAGCAGGAAGTGTGGGTGATTTTGTTTGCGTGGAAAACAGGTGCTGTGGAAGTGGTGTTTGTGTGGGCTTTACAGTCTCTGATCTGACAGCTGCTGTATCTCGAGAGCTTGGTTTTCCGCTTCACACAGATCTGGTTTTCAAACCATGGAAAACACAACACACTTCCCGGATGATGTGGACAAGTTTAGACATTTGGGCGTGTGCTTTTTTTTTTTGCCCGTTATTTACAGATGTTGTTTTTTTATAATTTGTTTGACATATATACAGTATGTACATGTATGGTATTGGAGCACACCCCAAAAACTTTCACATTTTTATATTCATTTATCAACAGTAATTGTTGCTTTTTTGCATGCAGCATACTTGTTGGTATAAATGTTAAAGTTACACTTACTTAATAATAAATCGTCACCTTAGAATTATAAGGTTCTATCTGACATTTTTGTCAAAATTGAGTTATTGACATATTCTTATTAAACGACAACTTATTCACATTATAGGATGTTTTTTTTAATAAATTGCATACATTTTAGGACTTTTTATTTAAAAAACAAATGTTACACACATACTGTTTGCTATGGAATGCAAAAACTTTGAAGCTCAATATCTCAAAATCATTCAGAATGCAGATAGAACCTTATAATTGACGAAATGTAATTGAGCATCTAAGTTCATTCGAATTAACTAATAACCTACAATAAGATTAAATGGGGTAAAAAGGGGTTGTATATTGATGCATAATTATTACAATGCACTGAAAAAATGCTTGTGGGTGTTTTCAGCTTATTTAAGCTTTGAATTGCATTATAAGTTCTCATGGTCAGACAGCTAATGATGTTGAGAATGCAAAACAGTGACTTTTTTTTTTTTTTTTTTTTTTTTTTACAGTTTTAGTTGTTTAAAACATTATGTCTGGTTTTATTTTGTAATATATGGTACAAAAACCAGGTAATGAGTGACTAATTTTCTGTTATTTTATGGATTTGTTTCTATATATCATTTTGTATGCAATATCTTGTTTGAGACTGTTACAACATTAACAAAAGTGTATAAACGGAAAGGTAAATTTTTTTACATCAAAAGTGATCTGAGCAGAGATCAAGCGCCCATATTGCAATTTTTAAGGCGCTAATAAATAAAAAATTCATGAATCGCTATTAATTAACAAATGTTTTTGAGTGGCTGTAATGTAAACAAGTACTGTGTGAAATGAAAGTAATATTGTTAACACTATTGTATAACATTCATTCATTCGTTTTTCTTTTGTCCTTTTATTCATCAGAGGTCACCACAGTGGAATGAACAGGCAACTTATCCAGCATATGTTTTACACAGCGGATGCCCTTCCAACTGCAACCCAGTACTGGAAAACATCCATACACACACTCATTCACACACATACACTACGACCAATTTAGTTTTTTCAATTCACCTGTATAGTCTTTGGACTGTGGGGAAAACCGGAGCACCTGAAGGAAACCCATGCACTCAAACATGGGGAGAGAACATGCAAAATCGAACCAGCGACCTCTTGTTGTGAGGTGACAGTGCTAACCACTGAGCCACTGTGTCACCCATTAAGTAACAAACTTTAACATAATATAACATAGCATTGAAACATACATAATCTATATCTGTTCATATATTTGTATATATGTACTGCTTTTGATAAAAAGAGCATCCTATAAGGTGCTATTCTTTTTTTGATTTTGAGTTTAAAGTTTTGTTCAAATATACTGAATGTAAGACTCAAATTCTGTATATCCAAAATGAAATAATGCCACAAAGTAAATGTTATTTATTTTAAACTTATTCTGTATTAAATGATCTAGAAAAAAAGAACAGAACTAAGCAATCATTACAGACACTATTTTTTCTGATAGCATTAGGGCCCATTTATTTCAGTGGTTATGCATTGTTAATCAAACTGTCATATACACTCGAATGTGCCTCAGATGTGTGAGGAACATTTGATAAATGTACACTTTTGGGTTAAATAAGGCCCAACAGTATAGCTTTCGAAAAGTTACCATGCTATTGACAGCTTTTGCACCTTTTTTCAGAGAATTATATATACTATAAACAGAATAGTGGATATAAACAAGACAAATGGCCTGTAGCAGAAATACAACCTGCTCACTGCACAGCTCAAACCATCACTCAGGGGATTTCCAATGATAAAAAAATAAAATAAACCAATATATTATCCCATACTCTCAGAATTAATGGTGCAAAAGTGGCCAATGATGCAGGACTTCTTCAAAAGGTACACTTCGGTACTTTTGAGGTACTAATATGAACACTTTATTGTACTTTAAAGGGCCCACCCCAAAATGTGAGTCTTTCAAAAGGGTACTGTCCCAGTGACAGCCTTCATTTCTGAGACTGCATGCTCTTATTTATTATTTTTGGTACAGCTAACAGATGCAGGACATTTTAAATGATGTATTTCTTAAAGCATGTATGAATGCAGCTGCATTTCTCATGTGCTGCAGCACATCTGCACCACTGGAAGTAAGCTTCCTACAGTCAACAATCTGTAATATAAAACGATATTTGACCTACTAAACTTCTAACTTTTGGAAATGCATAATTTAATAGACAGAGGATCAGATTTTTTTTTTTATCAGTTTTTAGGCATATGTGGTCAAAGACAAGGCATTTACTGTACAAACATAATGTCATAAACAGAGAAAGCATTTAAAATTTGTTCTTTGCAATCATGCTGAATGTGTTATATTTTAAATGATTAAAACCTTTTTTCCATAACATGGGTAGACATAATGATTTGAAAGACAGTGACGAAGTAAATATTAAACAACAGTTAAATAGTATTTTGGAGCTGTGTTGTGCATCAAATGATACTTGCTTTAAGTACTGTATGCCTGTACGAGTGTCTTCTATAAATTATGGTAAAACATGATTTTCAATAGTTTTAGCTCACAGGAAATACAATTAAATTAAATAGGACACATCCTAATATACAGATAAAACGAGTTGTTGTCACTTTTATTCTTTGATAAAAATTTATATCTTTGAACCACTGAAATACTACTACTTTTACTACTAATATATGTATATGTATATTACCAGGTCTAGAAAATTTGATCACATCACACCAATTTTATCCTCCTTACACTGGCTGCCTGTTAAGTTTCGTATTGAATTTAAAATATTGCTTCTTACATATAAGCTTTAAATAATCTAGCTCCTGTTATCTAACCAATCTTCTGTCTCGCTACAATCCAACTCGCTCTTTAAGGTCTCAAAACTCGAAAAGCAAAGTCGAGTAAAGGAGGTCGAGCCTTCTCATTTATAGCTCCTAAACTCTGGAATAGCCTTCCTGATAACGTCCGAGGCTCAGACACACTCTCCCAATTCAAAACTAGATTAAAGACCTATCTGTTCAGTAAAGCATACACTTAGTGCACCACTTAGGGGGCTTCCACACAGGTTATGCATCTTGTTGATATACACTGTGAACATCAGCTACGCTAATATTTTCTTTATTCTCCATTTCCACCTGGGGATACTCTTCCCGAGGCCCTCAGACTATGCAGAGTCACTGATTCAATCCAAGACCAACGACGAGATGATCCCAAGCAAGCGGCAACCTCCCGCTCTCCCTTGGGAAGCCAATACGGAAGTAACAGAAACTGCAATTCATCAAAATTCCGCTAGTCCTGGCTCCATAATAGAGCAAGTTGTAATTGAGCCCACTGTTAGAATGGTCAACTTTACAGCAGAAAAAAAAGGTGTTTACAGCCTGGTACAAAGAACGATTTTGGTTCATATAGCTATTATTACCCTCCATGACAACTGTGAGGGGGGTGAATTTTTTTATAACTCATCCATTTCCTTTATATTAGGTTATATTAAGTTTGCATAATTAAGGGCGTGGCCACTTGAGTGACAGCTAGGTCTCGCTGGTCGCCGTCACTTCACCTCAGCTGAATCCGGCAGATTAGCCACTGATCTCAGCATATTCATCGTATTTTTGTTTTGTTTATGTGGCTTTACACAGTGAGCTGCCTTTTGGACATATTTCTTACAATTATAAGATGATATGGGATGCTGTGTGCACTTAATTGTGCTCACAAACCGTTTACGTGGCCTCCGTTTCCCATGTGAGTAAAGTTATATACTTGTATACCATCTCTATAAATGTATTTGTTTTATTTAAGATCATTTATCATTAATATTTTTCTTTAGACCCGTAAAGCACTCCAGAATGTGACAGATTGATTAGCTGTAGGCTCTAGAACAGTCATCTGAAGCGTTGTCATACTGTGTTGTGCTGGATTTTATCAATAGTCTTGCATTTACTAACACACACACATATCTGAAGTGTTTGGAAGTAATTCGCGTTTTCCTCCTGTAGAAAAACGTCATAAGAGCAATGTTTAGTGGCTCAATGTATTACTACAGTGTTTTTGAAAGTCTAAACACTTTATTGACATAGTGTACAGCCAAGCACATGTGGTCAGAACACAAACGAGTCGCAGGTAATAGTATCAAGCGTTTCTCCCAAGTAAAGTCTGTCTGCCAGGTCTAAGCATAGGGTCTAAGCAAAGTGCCAGCAGGTGTCTGTAGCTCCGCCCACTCTCCGCCTCTTTGCCCTTGTTTGGTATCCCGCCGTGGGTGCGATGACGCGCGAACAAAATGGCGACGGTTGGCCGCGCCTACTTGTGGCTTCTTTTGCGCTCTTCAGAAACCTATGGGTGACGTCACGGATACTCCGTCCATATATTTTACAGTCTATGATCCCAAGGTTTCCATATCCTGGACCAGGCCGAATCCTGAGCAGCTACTGTGATGGTCATGGAAGAGTGGAGAATATGAGACTGAATCCTGTGACGCTCCAGAGACAGACGAGTCTTCGCTGAGGCCGGCTTCCAGCCTCCGCCACTGAGATTGCAGCTCTGCACTAGACGTTTGGCCAGCGGAGAAATTAAAATGATCTGCCCAACTGAGCCTAGTTTCTCTCAAGGTTTTTTTTCTTCACTTACGCCATTAGTGAAGTTTGGCTTGCATGGTTCGGGATCTGTAGAGCTGCGCATCGTTGGATTTGCCCTTCAATATTTGGACTCTCAGTAGTAATTATTAAACCACACTGAACTAAGCTCAACTGAACTGAACTTAAACACTACAAACTGAACTACACTGTTCCTATTTACTGTGACCTTTTATGTGAAGCTGCTTTGACACAATCTACATTGTATAAGCGCTAGACAAATAAAGGTGAATTGAATTGAATTTACTATGTACATTTGTATATGTTTTGTATGTTGCAAGTGAAGCTGTAAAATAAAGATCATAATGTTCTGCATATGGTCAAGCAGGTGAAGCCCCAACACTAGTTTTGCATTTGAAGAGGCATTACACCAAGCCTAAGGCCATGTTTAAGGGTCACAGCGCGGCTCAAAAGTACTAATTAATAGCCATAAATCCTTGTGTTGCTGCAATACTTCAAATCACAAGGATTTACTCATTTCAAGAATAAAAATTCCTCTTATTGTCATTCAAAACATAACAAAAAGATGGAATGCAGAAGAAAACGACATTGCACCAGTAGTAAAAACTATAGAAAAATAGTAGGATGGAACATTACTAATATGTTAATGTTTTATGTTGCAAAAGGGACACCAAAATATAACAAATCTTGTCTTTGAGTTATGTATTTATTTGTTAGCTTAAACCAGGGCTTCCTGTTGTTGTTGTTGTTCCTGTAGGATCGATGTCCTGCAGAGTTTATCTCTAACCCTAATTAAACACACCTGAAGAAGCTAATCAAGGTCATGTACTTGAAACTGGCTCTCCATCATGGCCACCTGACAGCTTCACTTTCTTTCTACAGTAACTGACTTTTTCACCTGACATGGCCACTTTTCACCTGTTGAGGACATGATGCTTTCAGGATTGAGATACTCAACATGGTATCTTTTGACATGATATTTGAAAAATGTAAAACTTATTATTTAAATCTTGAATAACTAGTTGCACTTGTCATGAATATCTAAATATGGAGGTACACTGTCCCCCCAGGATCGAGATTGGTGACCCCTGGTTGAAACAAAACTAAAGATTTAAATATTGGAATGTTTGTCTCTAAATTAAATGTAATTCGTGTTATCAGTAATAAAGTCTTGTCATTTAGCACAAACACACACACAAACACACACGCACGCACACACAAAATACACACACTTTTATACTATAAAAAGGATTATCAGGAATTACCCAACCCTTCCCCTAAGATTCAGTTAGGTATGACTTTTTTATCATTTGGATTTGCTTGGTCACAGGACAGTCACAGTGCTTGTAAACCACCTAAAGTACACCCACATCATGTTACTATACAAATTTGTGTCATGAACCACATAAGCAAAAAAAAAAAATTACAAAACCAAAAAACAGACACACACAAACAAACATAATATATACATAAAATATACTTTTACAAAGAATCAAGACTCGAAATAGAAAAGCCCATTCAAATATGCAATCAGATTTATTTTTTAACGTGTCATTTGTGTTTTTAATTGAATTAATTCATTTTCAAGATGTACACTCTCAGAAATAAAAGTACAAAACCTGTCACTGGGGTGGTACTTTCCAAAGGGTACAATTTTGTACCTTAAATGTGCACAATGGTACCTTAAAAGAACAATTTTGTATCGTTAGGCTACACCTTTTGGATTGTACTATGAGGTACATTTGTACTTTTTTAAGTTAGTAAATTAAGTTGTACATTTAAAGTACATATGTGCCCCTGTAAGGTACAAAAGTGTACCTTTTGAAAAGGTACAGTACCACCCCTGTGACAGGTTTTGTACCTTTATTTCTGATAGTGTATAATTTAGTCTGATCAAATGTATGTTTTGAGATGCTATTGGGATCTTGGAAAATGAACCTTTTCTGAACATTTATCACAGATGTGATTTTCACTGCAGACTGATCCAGTTTCTTTAGATATAATTTTTAGATATTTATGCCTATAGTGCAACTAGAGCAATTTATTCAGGAATTGAATAAAAGTTTAACATGTTTCAAATATCATGTAAAAAGACACCACATTGAATAAATCAATCCTCAACACATAACAGGTGAAAAGTGGCCATGTCAGGTGATAAAGTCAGTTACTGTAAAAAGAAAGTGAAGCTGTCAGGTGGCCAGGATGGAAGATTGGTTTTCACTCCTTCACAAATACGCATGTAGGTCACAGAGGTCAAATCTGTGTTGGATTTTTTGAGAGGTTCACACAACTAGGGCTTAACCAAACAATACATAAACTAATATGAATATGAATAAAATAATATAATATAATGGATAAAAGTTATACTATTATACTAAACAAGATCATTGTATCAAAGAGTATTTAGGTTTCTACTTTCCTGATCCTATTAATTGATCTTATCAGTATATGTTAATTACTCAATGACGGCTCTTTCATAAAAAATACCTTCACATTTTATATTTATGGCTGTACATGAAAATGTGTCCTGTTTAATTTATAAATATTTTCTATGCTAAAACTACACTGAAATATTTTGTTGGATCAACTTACAGGTGGTAACACCTACAATAACAGTGTTTCTTTAACTGACAGATGTATAATGTTAAGATTACTGAATATATAAGATCAGTTTAACCAACTGAAAATTTACTAAGGTTTAACTAAAGCATAACTGTCAGCAAATGTAACTTGGTTTGTCTTGTAATTTTACATCACTTTGCAAGTTTGAAATGATCTGTTATATCTTATCCAAGGACGTCAGCTGGAATTTATATTTAAACTGTTATGTAACTTTGTGCATTCTGTAATCTCATATCACACATTTAAATTAATAAAACACTGTTTCATTTTAATCTGTTACATTAAGTGTGTGTAACTTCAAATTGTGACTCACTTGCTAATAAAGCTGCCAACACCCAAAGCATAAGTGCTATTCTTCTGGATGGTGGTAACCTCAAATCTAAAAAAAAAAAAAGAAGATTAAACTCTAACAAGACTTTCTCTTAACCTAAAACACCTGCTTTCGTGAACATTTTCTTCTTTTAATGCTATTCCAATGTCATGGATGCTGCGAACTACACATCAATTACATAGAAACTTAAGCCACGATCACACTGCACTTTTCGCCCCGTAGACTTCCATTCATACACTAACGAATGCAACAGACTGGAAATTTTTGCAAGTCGCTGTTCAGAAGTTCAAGCTTGGTGAACTCTGACTTAAGAATCAGATTACGTGATGGCATGAGACCAGTAGAAGGTCAAAACATGAACTCTCTTGTTTGTAAAATGAAAAATTTGGAGCAATTGCTCGCTTTATCAATGTCTAAGCATCTTGTTTTATCCTGCCCCATTTTGCAGCGCCGTATGACAGATAGTCCCAAGCTCAAAACCCAAGTATAACCACGGTTTTACACCTACACATTTCCTTCATGTTGATTTCAACACAAAAGTTAATTAATTGTTTGTTTGTTTTATAACAAACTTACAAACCTCTATACTGCCCTCTGTGTGTGGGGCTGACAGTAAGCATGTTTTGAATGAGTCCATCACAAGTGCTACTCACAATTGTAAGTTGGTTCAATGTAACTCAGTAAGATTTAAGCGACATTGCCTAATTGTAAGTTACATAATGATTAAAGTACAGTAGGTTATAACAACAAAGTAAAATTTCTACTTTTTTTTCACACATAAATAGTGCATTAGGACAACAAATGTCCATGTTCATTTTTACACCCTGCTGAAAAATCCAGCTTAAACCAGCCTAGGCTGGTTGGCTGGTTTTAGCTGGTTGACCAGCCTGGTTTTGGAGGGGTTTTGGCCATTTCCAGGCTGGTTTCCAGCCATTTCCTGCCTGGTCTTAGCTGGTCAGGCTGGAAAATAACCAAATAAATCCAGCTAAAACCAACTTGACTGCCCTGGTTTAACCTGGACATAGCTGGTTTTGGCTGGGCTCCCAGCCTGGCTAAGCTGGTTTTAGCTGGTCATTTTCCAGCCTGACCAGCTAAGACCAGGCTGCAAATGGCTGGAAACCAGCCTGGAAATGGCCAAAACCCCTCTAAAACCAGGCTGGTCAACCAGCTAAAACCAGCCAAGGCTGGTTTAAGCAGTTTTTTTCAGTAGGGCAGTGTATCGATTATCATATATTTCAACCACAATTTACAGAATACACAAATGTCAATCAGGATAAAATTATTTATGTACAAAATATTCTTGTCATACTAAAATTAAGATTCATTTGATAAAAGTACAGCTCCAAAATACTATTAATTGTCATTTTATATCTTTACTTTTGTCACCTTAAAATCAATATATATTAAAAACAAATCAAATTAAATCAAAGTTTAAATTATTTAAAACATAATAAAATGTAGTATGATCACAAAGATTAAATCAGGCATTTTGCTTGCATTTAATATGCTTTCTCTGTGTGCGTGTGTGTGTGTGTCAATGTCTTGTCTTTGACACTATAATAACTAAAAACTGATAAAAGACTACATAAATAAAAACTCTGCTCTTCTTTCCATTAAGTCGTGCATTTTTTTTAAAGTTAGAAGTTTAGTAGAAGTCTGGCATCATTATTTGGAAGATTGTTGACTGCAGAGAGCTCACTTCCTCTCAGTATGTGGTTTTGTCACCATCTGAAATTAGATCAACAACCTGTGCAATCATGCAGAGTCATTTTTATTTATTTAGGGCAGGTGTGAGAGAGACAAGGAACACGAATCTGCATTTTGGACATTGAACTCTATTTTAATACCGATGGGGAAATAATGCGTTTTAAAATATTGCTAGTGCTTTATTATTGTAATTGAATGAGCTATTTAGCACCCTGAAGAGTGTGTCAGTGTCGCAGATGTGTTGCAAATCAGCACTCAGCAATCACTTAGGGCTACATTAGATTCGTAAAGTAAAATGAAAAATATAATTTGACACCTAATCCAGTTCAGCTTAGATAATTTGAATACAGTCATTTAAACGGTGGTTCGCAACCTTTTTCACTTCGAGGCCCACCTCCTTCTCCAAAAATGTTTTATGGCCCAAACTGATTATCTAGAGAAAATGCTCATTTTAAAGCTTTATTTATTAGCAAAACATTTCTTTTGCTTTCTCTTATTCTCTTTTTTTAGATTCTTTATTTAAAAAAATGAAACATTATAAATATATATTTAAATATAATCTAAAATATAATAATATATATTTAATATAAAAAACGCACAGACAGGTTCAAAGCTCCTGAATTCTTGACTTCAGTTATTCTTTAGAACTGCAGAGTATTTGGTCCATTTCTTTAACAAATTAACCTGACAGGACAACTGGACCTGGCAACCATGGCATGATTTCTGCTTTGAATTAGATTGACTACTATTCATTTATTGATCTACTTATCATAAAATAAACAAAGAATTGTAAAGTACTGTAAGACCTGTGCGACAGTATGGGTCGCGGACTTGAGGCACTCTCGAGCTGGTTATTAAAACTTTACATTTTACATTTGCGTGACGGTTTGATTTATACAACTGAGAATGTAGTCCTAGTTAATGCACAGCGGTAGGAGGTTTAAGCCACATGTCTGTAGCTGACCAGTGAGGCTGTTTTTGCACCGAGTTCGAATTAGCCTTTTCAAACACAAAAAAAAACGGGAAATGCCATTACTTCGATCATTTTAATATGACATATTTAATAATGAATTCAAATAATTATAGTATAATATTTAAGTTCATTTTAAGCTATCTCGCAGCCCATCTACAGGATTACTGAGGCCCACTAGTTGAGAATCACTGATTTAAAAGATCATTTAAACCAGTTGAATACTCCAAGTGTAAGAGCCAGGATTGATTCGAATGGGGATGGTCTCCAGACTGAGGTTTTTCTGAGTTTGACTATTTTAGTGCAACAAACCCAAATGAATACGATTAATCTGTATTCTAGAATTCCTGTGATGGTGGTAGAATGAACCAAGTGAAACTGGGTAACCATTTTCTTGTGTATTCAAACTCAGAAACATTTACCACTGAATAAAGCACATAATCAGCATCTGAGGTGATCATTGTGATAGTAGTTAGTTTATGCTTTTGTTTCAGCCGCAACGTTGAAGAAAAAGAGTTTCTAACATGGAAATTTCACTCGTCGCCTCTGCAGATGGTTAGAACAAAAACACATTTTACCATGAAAAATTTAAGGTGTTAGACTTTTTCCTTAAAACTTTATTTCAAAATGCTTTGTGTGGCAATTGGTTACGAGAGTAAACGGTGATGAAATATTTTGTATGAATTTTTTAAATATGTTTTTATGATTTCATGGTTATCATGTTGATTAGTGGAGATTGTGCTGACAGTTTTTTTACAATCACTATGACAGTTTTTTCAATACATTTAATAAGTTTCCTAAACTCTTAACACGGTTAGCACAACATCCATCTTTGTAGGCCATACCAGCCTGATCTCACGAGAATATGTAAGTATTTCACGTTTTGTCAGTTTAGTGGCTAATTCGTACGAAATTTTATGATTTTATAAAGGAGGCGTGGCAACCAACCCCACCCCTAAATCCAACCGTCATTGGGTGATGAGCAAATCGTACTAAATTGTACGAATTAGATCAAATTCACACAAATTAGACACTAAAGCAAAAAGTTGCAAATTGCCGTGCTTTGATTGCTTTGATACAAAATTGCTTTGATACAAAATGCATCCAGTTAACACCCATTTAAAACGTTTTAACTTCTTTTACACACAAGTCCAAGCAAGACCAAAACAATGTAATGTTACAGTCAAATATACAAATGCTTTCACACTGTATGTCAGAACTGATAACATCATGTTCTAAACCTAACTTATATAGGCTAAAGTCAAAGTGAACAGCTGTTCATATTGTGAATGGAAACAAATATATTCCCTCTATTTTATTCCATTGCCAATGAGAAACAGCTTAATGGATAAGGCATGCCAAAAAATTCCTCCCACGATGCCTTGCCAGAGAAGATATCAGGTGTGAAGGGATGGGAACATGTGGCCAAATGCAGAAGACCGGGCAGAATAGAAGATTACTTTGTTTTATTATTGTAATTGCGGTGCTTCTTCTGTTGGTATATCTTGCAGTAATGTCATTTTGCAAATAAAGTCTCTACTGCAGCAATTCCGTGTCTGTATTTTTTTTTACATAAACTGTACATTTTATAAAGCTACTCTGAGATGGTCATTCATTTTTTGTATTGAATTTTTGCAGCAAAAGAAACAAAATGCATGCATTTACTTAATCCAACAAAACAAACATGTAGAGAGGCTTCAAATATAAGGGCAGACCTGACACACAAAATAATGCAGTTTCTGTCATTTCAGCTGATGATAATGTGTTATGACGTTAAACTTGTTAAAAGTATTTAAAAAAAACTGTCATTGCGATTGTCAAAAAAACTGTAAGTAATGTGTATTTATATAGCCATACACCCAAAGCACTTCACAATCATGAGGGGGGCCTCTCCACACCACCAAAGGGACAAGAACAGTAAAAAGACAGTACAACCCAAAATGAAAATTCTGTCATCATTTACGCTCTCTACACACCAAACTTTAGAGTTTGTTTATTTTGTTGAACACAAAAGAAGATATTTTAAGGAAAACTCTTTAGTTTTCACAAGAATAAAGGAACTAATAAAGGTTTGGAATTAACTGAGGGTGACTAAATAGTGAGTTAAATTTAATTTTGGGTGAACTATCCCTTTAAATCAGGACTGAAAACAATGTAGGCCTGAGTTAATATGAGTGATTATTGTGCAGGAAACAGGCTAGTTTAATGTACAGGCCCATAGCCAGGGGGTTCAGGGGGTTTGAAAGACCCACACACCCCTCTATTCCAGAATTTGGCTTCTATATGAGCCCATTTGTCCCATATTTGACAGTATGCTATCATAAATTGTGAAAATAACCGATAGAAGATGGCTTTAAGAAAAATATTGTTTTTTATTTATTCAAATGGACAAATTCTGACTGTGGAAATGAGCTGGCCAGTTTGTTATTTGCCTACAGGCAACAGTTATTGTTGTTGTTGTTGTTGTTTTTTTAAACAAGTTAGAGTAGATTCCTACTCTATTTATTTTTTAATGATGGATAATAATAATCTTATATTTTTAAAAATGTTTCATATTTCGGTCACACTTTACAATAAGGTTCATTAGTTAATGTTAATTAATGCATTTACTAACATGAACAAACAATGAACAATACATTTACTACAGTATTTGTTCATGTTAGTTAATGAAGATACAGTTGTTCATTGTTAGTTCATGTTAACTCACGGTGCATTAATGTTAACAAGAATGGACTTGGATGTTAATAATGCATTAGTAAATGTTTAATTATGATTAATAAATGTTGTACAAGTGTTGTTCATGATTAGTTCATGTTAATAAATGCATCAACTAATGAACCGTATTGTAAAGTGTTACCCATATTTCTTTATTCAAAATGTTTTATTTGAAATTTTAATCTCATAACAATTTTTATAAAGCTGTAATAGCTTACAGTTTAAATGCACATTTGTAAATAAACACTTAGAGGTTAAATAGTACGATAAGCACTTTGGCAGTGAATAACTGCAAAAAGGTTCATTTTTTAAGAAAAAAGAACCACTCATTTCAATAGGCTGGCTACGGGCTATGATATAGTCTTTAATAATTAAATACTGTTGAGCTTTCTGTTGTGTGCTGTTGCTTAAAAGTCATTAAAATTATGTTAGCTTAAACTATTTTCATTATTAAACTTGATACTAAATGGATATTACATTTGTACCGCTAAACCTAACAAGCTAATTATGTTTTATTGAACCAAAGTTTCTCTCATTTCAGAAAATAACACACAGAAATAATTGTTTTTTATTGTTTAACCGACCTACTCAAAATTTCTGAAACAACACAGTTTGTTACAATTTCAGTCCACTTTCAGTAAAAAAATGGTGTTGGCCTTGCATCAGTTTTGCTTCCCAGCATGCATGGAATTCTATGAGGTGCATGAAACAATTCTGTATGTTTCATGCTTTTGAGTAAAGAGAAGTTTTTTTTCATTTTATTTAATTAATTATTTAACTTAATAAAACTCACATATTTGTTAAATGTAAAAAGATATTGTAGCTCATTTTATGTGGTTACCATTATGCTAACATATTTTCTAATAACATGTAGAATGACACAGTTATAATTAATGACACAGTTGCAATTAAAATGAGCAAATTACAAATGTTAGCTTTATTTGAAGATACAGAGTTTAAAAAACACCCACATCTGTAATGTTTTATTGGTTTATGTAATTAAATATACATTTTTTTTGAGCCATATGATTTAGTTTTATTTCTTTGTTTGGTTTATTTTTTGTAATAGAGTTGTCATAATTATTCAAACTCAGTTATTGATTTGCATGGTAGGCCACAAACTACAAAAATCTATAGCTATGTGAAACGGATTTGCAGCACTTTTCATATATCTGAAATGTGTTCTACCAGAAAGCCATTGAGGATGTAAAAAAAAAAATCATCAAATGTTTAATGTAAATAACAAATAAAACTTTATATTTTCTAGATATAGAAAGACTAGAGACTAGAGAAACATTTCAAGAACAGAAAAAAATAAAAATAAAAACTATTTCAATGCAGAATATACAGTTACATGTGGCGTTCACTCCAGCCCATAATTATTACTTTCAATTGATCTTGTTTGTCTTTTTCCCTTTTCACTTTTCTATTGGTTGATTTGGTGACGTCAGGCTTTTAAAATGGAAGGAAGCAGACTTCTCACTGCCTCATTCCTTCATGCTACTACAGTTTCTGACGGCTTAATTGTTGTGTTCTCCATTTCTTACTTTCATTTGTTTGGAATGGGGAGTCTGAATGTGCTTTAGGTTTGTTTGGTTGCTTTTGATTAAGTTGTTGGGCTCCCCATCTCTTGTCGTTTTGCTGATTATGTTATCTTAACAAATAAATTAGTTGGAGCACTTTGGCCGCTGTTTATTTATGTCATGTTGTCTTAGCATAACGAGTTTTGTTGAAGTAGGGACCACAACATACAGTGAGAACAACATATATGCATGGCTTTTATATTGGAACTACTGAGCAACATCTTGACCATGAAGCACATTAATCATTGTTTTCTCATCCTAAACTTGTTCCAAACCCATCTGAGTTTCTTTCTTCTGTTCAACACAAAGGAAGACTCCATTTACTTCCAGAGTATTTGTTGTTGTTGTTCTTTGTAAATGGCTGCCTTTTCCCAACATTTTTCAGAATGTGTTGTTTTGTGTTCAAGAGAAGAAATTGATAAAAGTCTAAAACTACTTAAGTGTGAGTAAATGCTGAGGAAAATTTCGTTTTGGATGAACTATTTCTTTAAAGGCAGACTTGATTAGGTTGAAATTCATTTGGAAATACAAGAGAAGTTCTGGATGAATGTTTCATTGGTTGATTTGAGCTTTTTGGACACATGACAGTAGTAGTACGTCTTGTTATAGAGATGCTTTGCTGCTGCATGAAGTAGAAATCTTTACCTATGAAGAACTTCATGGATTATTTGAAGTAACAAGCCATTTTTGCAAAGATTGTGATACGGTGCATAGACTGAAGTTTGATTATCTGTAGACTTTGCATCAACCCACTGTAATGAATACATCCAAGCGTGGTTTTGAGATCATAGTGTTTCTGAGTGTCCTGTGTGGTGTCCAGCAGTAAATGTTATATCAAATATAAAGTAATCATGTGAAAACCAAAGTTTATCAGTCTTCTGGATGCTTTTCAAGAGAGATGATGCTGGAGTAAGCACTTAGAGATACCATTTACAGTAGGAGGCTATAAAGAATAAGTGATTTTATACAAAAACTATATTTGCACATGAACATTTACAGACAATCTCACAATTTTTTACATTTACTTTGTTTTTAGAAACTGCTGAAATGAACTGCATTCAAAGTGTGGCAGTATGTAATGCAGATCAAGGGGGATTAATTCTTCAAATGCAACTGTATATATACACTACCTGACGGACTCCCAGAGTTCATCAAGATTCTTTGGATTCATCTTCAATGCCTCCTTTACATCTTACCTCAGACCTCAATAGTAATGTAATGGGCAGCACAAATGTCTTGATACCTAAGGATGTTGAGGTTGCCATCTACTCTGCAGATCTTTCGCACACCCCATACTGAATGTAACCCCAAACCATGATTTTTTTCCATCACCAAACTTGACTAATTTCTTGAGAATCTTGGGTTTATGCAGGTTCCACCCTTGGTCTTCTGCAGTATGTGATGATTGAGATGCAGTTCAACAGATGATTCATCACAAAAATCTACCTTCTGCCACTTTTCAATATGATCAAATAGAAGTCAAGTTATTATTTGTTGCTCTTACAATTCGGATTGACAACAATACCTTTTGTCAGGTAGTGTCAGTTGTAAATAAACTGTATTTTGCATACTGATGTGTACTAGTAGCAGCTGGCGTAATCCAAATGCTGCTCTAGGTTTCACATTACAGCTTAGTGTTCATAACATACAGTAAAACTACCATGTAGACCAGGGGTGGGCAAACTCAGTCCTGGAGGGCCGGTGTCCTGCACAGTTTAGCTCCAACTCTAATCAAACACACCTGCTTATGGATTTCTAGTGATCTTGAAGACACTGATTAGCTTGTTCAGGTGTGTTTGATTAGTGTTGGAGCTAAACTGTGCAGGACACCGGCCCTCCAGGACCGAGTTTGCCCACCCCTGATGTAGACCATATATATATATATATATATATATATATATATATATATATATATATATATATATATATATATATATATATATATATATATATATATATATATATATATACTGACTAAACATTGTGACAAAAATCAGAGAAAAGAAAAATGAATAATTCTATTAAAGGGCTAGTTCACACAAAGGCAAAAATTATGCCGACATTTACTCTTCGTGGAATATTTACTATTTACTTGTTTCTTTTTTCCGTTGAACTCAAAGGAAGATTTGCCTTTGATTCCATATTATTTTTTGCCAGCATGAATGTCAATGGCTGCTTTTTTCCCCCAACATTCTTCAGAATATCATGTTTTGTGTTCAACTGAAGAAAGAAATTCATTAGTTTATAAGCACTTGAGTGTGTGGAAATGTTTGGGGTGAACTGACCTTTTAATTCAACTAATCTCTTTCAGGTCAGCATTTCAGGCCATTAATGCAATTAATATTTTAAAAAGTTTCAACAAGTTCTCATTCATTAATAGTAATGTATTTATCTATAATCTCATTCAACTTAATGGTAAGATCTTAATGGTTAATCAGCAACCCTTTAATAGTTTGACTTTAATAGATTAGGTCTAGCCAGCATGTATTGCGATTGGGAAGGCAATAATCAAAAATAGTCCTAATAGAGACTATGAAGTTTTGTGAAAAATAGTTAGCACGTGGACATTTTGTTGGTAATAAATTTTGATTTGATTTGATTTATTTATTTCATACACAAAACAATTCTTTAAACAAAACACATTTTAACATGGTTGAAATGGAGCGGGATGAAGCACAAGCTTATTTTCCCCAATGCTGTTCATCCAGCCCGATCTCACGAGAAAACGTAAGTATTTTTACTTTTTGTCAGTTTAGTGGCTAATTCGTACGAGTTCAGTCGTACGAAATTGTACGATTTTAAAAAGGAGGCGTGGCACCTAACCCCACCCCTAAACGCAACCGTCATTGGAGGATACGCAAATCATACTAAATTGTACTAATTAGATCATACGAAATCGTACGAATTAGCCACTAAATCAAAAAGTTACAAATTTCCGTGAGATTGTGTTGGTTCATCTCTAAGTAATTACCTTTTATTATGCCAACACAACTGCATTTGTATTTTAAAAATAAATAACTAATTCATTGTAACAAGTTTGATTACCATTCAGTGCAACTGATCCTTAATGGTTAGTCAATCATCTATTAAGCATACCTACACACTTTCGTGCATTACGAATTCATAATACACATTTATAATGCATTTAAAATACACACAACTTCACGACTTGTCATTTACACATTTTATTTGCATATTCTTTGTCCAGTACACTTACAGAACAACATCTGCCAATGTAAAAGAAGCGCAAGTCTACTTAATTCTAAAGATGAATATGTTGTAAATTAAAAGGTTGTAGCTATATAGTCAGGATTATTCAGATGTAATACAGCTTCAAAGCAATTTAAGATGTTTACAAAATATATATATATGTAGAAAACCTTAAAATAGAAATTACACAGGAGAAATAACCTAAATTTGAAACAAATATACTTCTACTGTACGCTAAGCTAAAACAAACATTTAAAACAATCCTATACAAGCATATGACATTCAAATGTGTACACAGTATATAATTCTCAAATCAATAATGATTTTGCATAACTGAGGGTGGTTACATAATCCCTCTATCGTTATTTAACAACATCACTGCACATCTGATGATCTCGAATGCGATGCAGCTTTTTCTGTTGTCGTCAGTAAAAGTTCAGTCTCATGAATTCAACTGATGAAACGTGGCGTATTTCTGAGACCTGTAAGGTAAACAATAGACAAATTATAATTCTTCCAACAAAACAGGTAATCTGTAGAGTTAGCTAATTCAACAATGGGTCTCATTCACTAAAGACTGCATACAAGTAGCGTACTTACTGGATATTCTCGCAGAAAAACAAGATCTTCCAGCATAGCCATGTGTGCCATTCACAACCAGACGAAAATGATTCAAAAGGTTTTAGAGGTACCAGCAAAAACCCTCTTTTAACCATAATAGACTACTATAAAGATTTATTAACCGGATGTAGTGAAATATTATCAACGAAAATCATTGTTGTGACTGACTTTATGAGGAAAAGTTTATATTATTTATATTAATTACTTTTCCCACTCAACATTTAAAGCAGGAGAGTATTTAGATTAATCACACGATGAGATTAACTAATGTTGGTATTTGGCAGTTTACTGGTGTTTACGCTATTATTGAATGGTATTTTTATTGTTAGTGCTTTATTTACTCTGTTTTCACCACCTTCACTTATATATGATGCATTCCAAATGGGATATTTTGCCTTACGAAAGGCACTTCGTAATGTTAACAATCATGGCCGCCATTTCAAAGCCATTTTCAGGGTTTCTATGGTGATAAGACACTTCAGGGTGCCATGATCAGGGAAGTTTGGTGTCACACGCTTCATTCCATTTGGAAGGGCTTATCCCTACGCCCTAATCCCTTAGAAGTGGTCACTTTTAGAGGGTAGTCCCTTAGAAGGGATTAGGGCATAGGGAATGAAGCGTTTGACACCAAACTTCCATTCAAAATGGAAAGCAGTGACAAATTGTGTGGGTCATTACAGTGTTTTCTGCATTCCAGACCAGAGGTTGTTTTGATTGTCAAGTACACACACACACTGACTGTTCAGCCCAGGGGCGTAGTAGGGGGGGGGGGGTCCGTCCCCCTCACTTTTAGAGACAGACCATTTAGAAACAGGTGAATAATAACTATATGAACGTATGATCTCATACAGCCGTCCCCCCCACTTTTAAAATGTCCGCTACACTCCTGGTTCAGCCTACAGACTGAACAGAAAATATCATGTGATTGACATCTTTATTTTCAGAAAATCTAATTTTTTTGTAGTTTACACAAAGACCATAACTGCATCATTTTCTAAAACTGGACTTGTTTTCAAAACAACAAATTAATTTTTACACTCAATTTTTTAATCTAAATATGGACAAACCCAACCATTGGGGTAACTTTTAAATGATTTTATGAATATTTTTTGACCCACGAATATGGGTTTGTCCATATTGACCATTGGACTAACAAGCTCCAAAAATGCCATTGTCATGTAAATGAATGGCCAAAATGTGTTAACCAAAATGTGGATCAGAAACATACAAACCGAATCATTTTGTTACAATTTTTAATGATATTTAATTATTTTTAAAATTGTTGGGTATGTTTTTTAGAGTGTCTGTGCCCAAAACACTGTTATTATGCAATGAAACAACCAAAATGATTTAAAACATTTCCACTTTCTGGTTGAAGTTGGTTTAACCTAAACTCCCCTGTAAATCTGAACCCTAGATTGACTTGTGATTGACAATGTTTTTAGAAACTGACATCTTGTCCACCATTTTTATGAAAGAACTGCTAAATGGCTCTGAGAACAATTATAAATATAAAGAGCATTTAATCTGCAGTGAGTTTTATTACACCTGTGGATTCATGTGATTCTATAAATGCCTATAAAGTGCTTTCACACCCATGTTAACATGCAGTTAGTGAATGAGACCCAGTGTTACAAGATAACAGGTTGACTCACGTTAGCTCATCCACGCTTTGAAAGTCACCAGCACATTGAACACGACCGTCTTCAGAAAGAGAATCCTCAGCCAGAAGATGCCCAGTGACAAGAAGTTGACTTTTTCATCTGGAGAATTAAGAAAAACAAACATTAGTACATCTCAACAGTTTACAGAGTTTTCTGAACAATCCAGCACTTTCTAATTTGTTTACAGGGCACCCATTAGGCTATTTAAAAGATTGCTAATTGTTTTATTTTAAAGGTTTACATCCATCTAATGTCAAAAAACGTTATGTTTTTGAAACGTTTTACTGCTCTGATTGGTCAGACATCCAAACGCTCAGTCTCCTATTTAAAATTACTGATGACTCATTTCAGAAGTGCTTCTTTTGAGAAATAATAAATCAATTTTTTGTTCATTTTGAAACTTTGCAGAATTTTCCCCATTCATAAACTACATTATTACACTATGTGAAAGGTAATATCCAAAAAAGCATAATCGAGGCACTTATATCCAAATAGCTACAGTATGAGCCCTCCAATCTAAAATCTATGACTGTTTTACAGGAAATATTTTCTCCAGAAGAATAGGAAATACTATTTAGGATTATAGGAAATACTGTGAAAATTTCCTTAATCTGTTAAATATCACTTGAGGAATATTGAGATATAAAAGAATAACTAGTGCTTAGATATTTTCCCCTTAACTGTATATATAAAAGTGAAGAAAAAAAAAAAAACCTCACCTTTTTCTAAATCTGTGCCTTCACCGGATGATTGCGAACAAACGCCTGAAAGTAGAGAAAAGCTGATTAATCAAATGTGATCACTAATTGATTCATGAAGATGGAAAAGCTTTGTGATCATTCTCACCTGTCTCCTCGCAGATATCTGAGCTGAATTTGAAGCTGCTGTAGTACTCTTGGCCTGAATATCGGACAGCCGACGTTTCAAAAAAAGGTGAATCTGTATGGTTAAGCTCGTTGTGCTTTGTGAAGTCAGTTGCCAGGCATGAGTCTTCCACTTTGTAAACATTCGGCTTCACTTCTGTTTCTGTAAAACACAAGAAGAAAATCCCAAATACGTCAGTCTCTTAAACAATAAATGTAGGTTTAATAAAGACAAACAAATTGCCGGATATTGAAAAGTGCTGGAAAATGGCAGCTTAGTTGGATTTGAAATATGCTGGATGACAAATGTTGTCCAAATGATGTTTTATAGAGGCTTTTGAAACTTTACAATGAAATATATATATATTATTAAATTAAATAACTTGTGTTATTCTTAATAATGGCCTCACATGCCAACAAAACTCAATGAATATTTAAAATATTAATAAATTGACAAATTCTTACCCTATACAGTCAAAGTATTAACTGTTTTTTCTAGACCCACAGACTCATACTTCATCTCAAAAACTCATTTACACTTTCACTATATGTGCATGTTTATTCTGACCAGAATAAATCATCAATTTACAATAGTATAATAGTTACATAACTATTTTCTCTATCTCGGTTTACCTATAGAAACTAAATGTGTATTTGCTTTGTGTTAGTTGAATTTATATCTCAATGCTCGCAAGTCTAACATTAATCAACTTTAACATGGAAATGTTCAGCAAACCCAATGTTTTTAATAGTTCGTTATGCCAAGAACTAGCTATAATTTGCCCAATAACAGAATTGTTTGGTCTCTGAATCAAATAAATTTTACAAAGTGATTTTATATGGATCGTATACATATTAGCTGCAATTAAAGTGTCTACTTAGGTGTTTTCAACATAGGTGAAATTATGTTTTAATCATTATTTACTGTAACAGATATATTAATAGAACAATTAAACATACCCTATTCTTAGCAGTACTTATACAAATATAGAAAATATTAGACGATCATACTACAGTGTATGAATTTCAAACCATTAAACGTTTCTTGTCGAAAAAAATCGGTTAAACCATCTTTTGTCAGACGCAACCGAAAACGCTAACAATGATCATTTTTTTCCTCGAATTATGTAGTATTTCTGAATTGTTTCTGTAATGGATGAGTTTGGTTTTTATATAATTACAATCTTCTGCCATTTCTGGATTGAGTCACAACAGCTTTATGTCAAGTTGCTCTATAAACCAAAAACAATAATAGGTACTGGATATCTATTTAATACTACTTACTTGAGTGCACAAATAGTTGTGCCCCTTTTCCAAATATGATTTTGTCAGCAGTGTTCGTCACACAATGATAAACGCACATATAATAATCCTCTACGTGGCCAAAATTACACAAGCTCAATGTTTCGATCTCTAACTACTTATAAAACTCAAATGATATCAAAATGTTGACATTCAGCCTCGTTTGTACACCTAACAAATGAATCAACTCCAAATTTGTCATTATATTGATTTAACATTTCCAAACAGAAATGCACAGAATATAATGTTTTATATAATTTCTTTCTCTAGAAATAAAAAAATTTGCGATTATTGAAAAAAGAAATACAAAAATAAAAGCAATTACTATGATGTTGTTAATCCATGTTGGCAAATGCTGAACATTTGCATTTTAGTTTTTTAATTTAGCTAATTTTTTCTTCATGTGAATGAATGCATTGATGAACAACCTTACGTTTGTTCAGATCATTTTTAAATGCTGGCTTTTTACATTTTTAATTTTACAAACTTTCTTTGTGCACTTAAACTATTTTTAATCTATATTTACCCCAATCAAGACAGTTTGACAACAATAAAATAGTTATTCTCTTACTTGATTGCACTGTTAATTTTGTTCCTCTTCCAAAAACAATTTTAACGTTAGTAGTCGCACAGATTGATATACAAGTACAAAAACCATTTGGATGGTACCTACAGCATATATGCTAAAAAGAAAAGACGTAGCAGTAATTATATTTAATATGTAATGCAATATCATTTTGAGTGAAGTGAGATGAACGTGGACACTGCTGTAGTCTTTATTAAATAACTTTAATTCCACAACACATACAGTATGAAACGTCTCTATTTATGACTCTAATATTCAAATATAAAATTATATGCTAATCTTATTTAAATGGTTGTACTCACTTGGCTGTACATACACTTGTGTCCCAGTCGCAAATATAATTTTGTCGATATTGTTATTCACACAGTGGTTAGTCGAGGGATAATAACTTCAACATCTTCCGTGTCAAAATGATAATTATTTACTGCTTTCAAATGTATCTATGATGCATTAAAACAAAGTGATATAGACATACATTTTTAAAAAATGACTTATATGCAACTCATTTGTCAGCAAGAAATATTTAACAACTTAAAATTGGTCAAATTTAGTGTGATCACTTAATATTTTATATATTTCTTATATTTTATATTAAACAAATTATTTTTGTAAGTACTTGCCAGAATGTTTAATTTTTACATAAATATATCTTTTACAGTGAATGATAATGAAACATTAATTCACCAATGTTTTAGTTGTAAAGAACACAAAATTAGGCACTTGTATTTCATACTGTATGTATTCGGTGCAATATAAAATGTGAATTTGTGATTATGAAAGTGTGAAATTTATTTGATTTACTAAATGTAATTTTTTAATTACTCTGTGTTTCTTAGACACATTTTGACCTTTATATTTGTCACTTGACTGTTTTATTTTGTTTGTTTAGTAAGTGCAAGATCATTGAGCTGAATCATTTGATAAATTCGATAATGCAATTCATAAATCGATTGTGTTTTAAACCGAATTTGTTTATTAACAAATTATTATTATTATTATTGACACAGACACATGAAATATGTTCAAAATTCTTTCAAAACAAATAAACTTACTGATTTGCACTACAAGTTTTGTCCCCGTGCCAAAGAAAAGCTTAAATCCATCATTCACACAGTCTTCAGCCTAATACGAATAACTAGAAAAACCTGACAACATCACTAACAATTCTGTCATGATTCTCTAATAAAAATGATTTTGTAACATGTGGTCTTACAAATATTGATCAAAAATGAATATCTCAGTGAAGCCTTTATGTAACTATTTTTAACTATTTACTAAAATTCACTAGTTGTGTTCTAATCTTAAGTTACAGCATTATCTTTGATTAAAATGAATGAATCTCTTACTTGATTGTACTGTTAATTTTGTTCCTCCTCCAAAGACAATTTTGATATTATTATTCCCACAGGCTGATCTATCAGCACAAAAACCAGTCGCATCATATCTACTGTATGTAGACTAGACAGATTATATAAAGCATGTAATTATGATCTTTCAATATGACTTCGGCAGTTATCTTCGTAATAAAAATTTGTACTCGCTGTTCCTGTTTATGTAAAGCACTTTGAATTACCATTGTGTATGAAATGTGCTATGTAAATAAACTTGCTTTGCCTTGACTAATAAAAATGACTTTTCAACAGCAAGTATTGCATTTCTTTGGTCAAATAAATGTGTTGTGTCGTTTAGCCATAAACATCTAATGTTAAAATCTTTCAATAATTAAATACATTTTTATTGAGGCAGCAGTGTCTATGGTGGACATTTCTGAAGGTTTTTTAAATCTGATGTTTGCATGAATTATTTCCAAAAATAAATGAGCTTTTACTTACTCCTCTGTACAAACAACCGAGTTCCCTTCGCAAATATAATTTTGCCATAATTGTCATTCACACAGTGACTGTCTGTGTTATAAATACTACAATAACCAACAAGTCAAATCATCTGTGTTCATTTTGATTTGTGTATTGCTATCATTCAGCAATACAGTTTCAATTGTAATAACAGTTATAACAAATGTATAGATTTAAAATGTGAAATTTTTTTTTGAAAAAACTAGCATTACCGCTAGTGAAATACCAGCTTAAATGCACAAAATCATAACTTACTGGATAACACAACCAGCTGCGACCCCTGTCCAAATATCAGTTTGTTTGTGTTTTGATTCACACAGTTATACACTTTAGCACAGAAACACATTCAACACACTCTTCTCTGACGAGTTTTGACGTTACAGCAAATATGATTGATAATTCAATCAATTTTAAATCACACTTGTATTGTATATGTATAAAAATGCTAGTTTTGTTAAGTCCTTTTTTGTGGTATCCGGTAAAAATGGTAATAAAATGGTACATAATGTTATGTACGATTATAACATAACAGCATGAACCTATGAAAATTATATATTATATATCATCATTTAAATGGTTGTACTCACTTGTTTGTACATACAGTCGTGTTCCATTCGCAAATATTATTTTACCAGTATTGCCATTCACACAGTGGTTAGTGGTGGAATAAAAACTTTAACATCCTCCATCATGTTAGACTCATTAGCTATAATGGTTTTCTTCTATTAATTAAATCTATCATCAATTAAAAATAATAATAACTGTTTTAGCGACTAGTAGGAAGTGCAAGTTTGATGTAAATGTACATTCTTATAATGTATTTCAGATTAATTTTTGTCTCTATAATGTCTGCAAATTTTAAAAATGGCCATCTTTCAAAATGCTTGACCAATGTGTACATATTGAATATTCTCAACTATTACTGATGAATACAGAAGAACTTACTGGAATGTTGTTTTTTGGTTAAAAAACTACAACTTTCATGCAATGGTTTTGTCTGGCATATTTAATCCTGTGCATTTAAGGCCTTTATACTTGCTATTTTATTTATTTGTATGTTTTGTTTTATGAAAAATACAACATTTCTGAGGTCAATTGATTAGTTTATATGATGATCAGTTGTGTAAATGTGTTTTCATTGTAACAATAGTAATTCTCTACTTGCATTGAAATCACAGATGAAATTGTAAACAAAATGTTCGCATCGCAAAATTAAAATATTAAGCAAAAACTTACTGGTTTGTACTAAAAGTTTTGTCCCCGCACCAAAGAGAAGTCTACGTCCGTCATTCACACAGTCTTTAGCCACATACTAAAAACTAGCAATGCTGTCACGATCCTCTTAAATAAGACTGTAGTGTGTTTAGTTTATTTTAAATATCTGATTTTTAATGTTTTTAAAACAAAACAATAGATATTGTTCCTAAAGTTAATAAGCAATGAGTGTTGTAGGTATTTATCTAGAAATAAAACTTCATATTACAAGAAAAATATGACGTATTTTCCCAATTTTAACACCTTCAAATCACAGTTAGCATAGTTTTTACATTTTACACAAAGTTCATAAAAAACACCGTCTACTAGTGTCAATACAAAAGATGTCTCTGTGAAATATGAATTATTGTTCATTTAATTAGAACATGAATGCAGAATTCAAACCCATTTGTATACTTTATCAAACTTCACTAATCTTAATTTTTATGTTCAGATGAACTATAATTTTGAATGTAATGAAATTTTTACTTACTCGTTTGAACAAACAACTGAGTTCCGTTCGCAAATATCACTTTGTAATTGTTGTCATTCACACAGTGACTGTCTGTGTTATAAATACTTCAACAAATAACATGCCAAAACTGCATTGCTCATTTTTGGTGCGAGACACTACAGTTAAAATACGGTAATACTGTTAAAATATTTGTTTCAATTTGCCATATTGTAATGATCTACATAGTAGAAAAGTTCTATAGAAAAAAAGACTATTATACTATTATACAGTCATATGATTATCTGCCCAGTTAGCAAATTAGCGAAAACATTTTGCGGAATATTACAAGAACGTATAATAAACAAAATCATAACTTACTGGATAACACAATGAGCTGTGTCCCCTGTCCAAATATCAGTTTGTTTGTATTTTGAGTCACACAACTATAAACCTCAGTACAGAAAAACACTCAAGGTAGTTTTGGCTGGAGTTTTCAAATTGACATTACAGTAAATTCTGTAGATATTTGGATTATTAATATACTAATGTTTGTAGATGAATTGCTGTTTTTTATCTTTGAAAAAGTCTGTTTGTTAGCACATTAAATGTCAATGTTTATGACTCTAAAATCATATCCCATGAAAAAAATATATGTGTTATTATATTTATTATATAAATAGTTCTACTCACTTGGTTGAACATACAGTCGTGTACCACTCGCAAATATTATTTTACCAAAATTGTTATTCACACAGTAGTTCGTAGAGGGATAATAACCTCCTCCATTGTGCAGGCATAATAACCATAATGTTTTACTGCTTTAAATGGTATTTATAATCATTTTAATTACATAGAGTGCAAATTTGATATAAATATAGATATAAAATACTAGTGATAAAGATAAAAAGAACATCCTGGAATTAATAATTATTGTGGTTTTCCTCAAATATGACCTTGTTATTCATTTAAGAATTCATACTATGGTTTCCTATGGACCTCTACTCAAGGTCTTTATATTTGTCTTATTTATATTTGTCTTTTTTTTAGATAGTTTAGATAATAAATCGATTGCATTATATATTTTCCTTGTCAATCCCAGTCATGGCTGGCTGATGAACTAAAGGTTTTAATTGGCAAAAAGAACAAAAAAAGTCTTCTAAGATTAAAATTAAACTTACTGATTTGTACCACAAGTTTTATCTCTGTTCCAAAGAAAAGTTGAAGTCCAGCATTCACACAGTCTTTAACCATATACTAAAAACTAACATCCAACTGACCAAAGAAACTGCTAATTATTTTGTAATAATCCTCCTTATATTATATCTGATGTGAAAAATGAGAAGTACACTTAAAAAATACCATAAAATGTATGGTAAAGAAACAGCAGCTGTGCTTGCCAAAATTTTACTATTAAAAATATAAAAGGAAAGTAAAGAAGAAATGTAAACATTTTACGGTAAATTACCGTATTGTATTCATTTATAGTCATACAGCAATGTTTTGAAGTACTAATATTTACACAATGTAATGTAATGCAATAAGCATTATCTAGCAATGTTAGATGTAAACAATATTGTACATAACTGATGAGAAATAATGAAAAAGAACCACAGTAATGTTAACCAAAAAGTAAAAATACGTAAGTGTTCTGAGGGAATTCTGAGAAAGAAAATTTACAGTTATTCACTGTACTGAATATATTGATGAAACATACTGTATTTTTGCAGTTGTTTCCATTGAATTCATGTACATTTTTAAAACGTCAATTAACGTAATTACATGTTCAGGAGTTGAAATGGAACTTGTAAGCTTTTAATGGTAGTGTTTCTAAAACAAAATAAATCATTTAGTTATCGTTCCTAAATAAATATATGAAAGTCACTTACTGGAAAGCACGGTTAGTTTAGTGCCTTTTCCAAATATAAATTTGAATCCACTTTGAGTCACACTGCTGTTGATCGCATACTTAAAACTGTTGTGAAATGTGTATTAATGCAGTGTTTATTTCATTAAAGATTTTTAGAATCACTTAACAATTAATTAACATATTATACATTATTAGAAAATTATCAGCTATTTGTAAGTCGTTAATGGTTTTCTGAGCAATAAATATCTATGGTTCGTTGACAGCCATTATTATTTAAGGTCTTTCCAAGAGTTAAAAATGACAAAAGTTATAACGATTTAATTCGTTCGGTTATTTTGACTTTTTACACAGTCTTAACTGATTACCTTTGAAAATAAAAGGGTTTTTGAACTCAAAAGACATGCTCAACAGTTCAATTATATAATCAAATTTTACAGTAATGACAATTATCAGGCATATTTTTTGCAGAGAAAAATTATATGATAAAAACATTTATGAAACATTTAAATATCTATCATCACCTAAATATTATCCATGACACTTTAAGTAGCAGTTTAATTAAAACAAGAAAAAAGAATAAAATAAAATGATTGAGTGAGAATTAAAATTTTAAAGATAAAACTTACTGGCTTGAACTGTAAGTTTGGTCCCTTGGCCAAAGAAAATCTTAAACTGATTATTCACACAGTTATTTCTTGTATACCAAAAATCAACAACATCCTACTTTACGTGTGCACATTTTTCAGTCTGATTAAAATAACTAAAACTAAACTAAAATAAAGTTAAAACTGTCACACTAATAATTTAAGTCATAAATTTGAAAGGTTCTGGTACTTTAACATTAAAAATAAAAGAATCTAAACTCTTATGCACTTATAAATAGTGTGTATTGATTTATGAAAAACTGATTTATGATTCAATCAATCAAACTACTAAACTATTAAAAACTTTAAACTTACAAAATCTTTAAAACTATTTATTTTTTTAGCTACATACTAAAAGTATAGTTTTTTTATGTGTTTATACTGTTTGGATATTATTCTGTGTGATTGATTACAGCTTTGAAATATATACACTTTCATTCAAATGAATTATTTAAATATTGAAATTAACTCTGTGTTTCTGTGTGGTCATTGGAAGAATCAATAAACTCACGTGAAGTAATGGTTAGTTTGGTGCCTGTGCCAAATATGAGCTTGGTTCCTCCAGGATTCACACATCAGTAAAGCACAGTACATTTATTCTAGAACAACTCTAGCCAATGTTTATTACAGGTTTATGACAAGTTACATTGTCAAGTTGTCATGACAAAGACATCTTAAACAATGTTTAAACCCTTTAAAAGTGATGTAACTAAGTGAATTAACCGTTAACAAGAGCTGTTATAAGCATACATAAAATCTCAATCATAATCTTGACGTGTCATGCATGATTATAAAAGTTTTATGAGAGACTAATGAACAACCCTTCACGTAAAGTGTTAATAAAACTTTTAAAAATTCTGTCAAGTTCTTTCAATATCATGTCACTATGTTTTTTATTGTTGTTGCTGATCTGTATTGATTAGTTTGTTTTGTGCATAATCAAAATGAACCATTAGTCGTGTTTACTGTTAGCATAATCAGAAACACATCGGAAGTACTATTATTATTTCTATAAAATTAGCATTATATAACTAGCTTATAAAAGGCATAAAATTACATGTTGGTGTGAATAAACAATATTGTGACTTACTTGATTGTACAGTGAGTTTTGTTCCTTTGCCAAATAGCAGTTTAATTTGATCATTCACACAGTCATTTATCATGAACTAAAAAGTGTGACGAAGGAAGAATTATCTTTAACTCCACACTCGAAGATCAAATTCACAACGATATTTGTGGGAGTCTATTTCATTTACCATTATTAAAAAGTACTTCTGAGGACTAACGGCTATTGATAGATATGAATATACTGTATAGCATAACAATTAGCAAGTGCAATCTATAATAGATACTTGACATATTGCCCTAAACGCTTGCATTATTACATAACAAAAGTAATATAGTTTGAAATTACTACCTTTATACTGTGATTATTTTAATCAGTTTATCAATTTAGTTTCAATAATGCCAGTTTTTCAAGCTTAACTGAGAAATGTTGTGTAAAAGATTCGATTTTAATAGAAAATATTGCATTTTTCACATTTTTTTCAAGAAAACAAGCTGAATTTACACTTACTTGAAAGCACAGTGAGTTGAGTGCCTTTTCCAAAAATAATTCTGTTAATCCCTTGAGTCACACAGTGGTTTAATGGACCACATAAACATGTTCCCTTTACACTCTTCTCTCACTGAGAGTCATTATTTATTTATTTATTTGTTTGTTTAGAATCCTACATTTGCAATTACATTTCGACATCACAATACACACTTATCTTAATAATTTTTGCCCCTAATGACTCCACAAGTTACTTTAAAGTTATGTGAAGGGTTCTTATTATTCCATAATGTTTTCTGGATGTTTTCAGTTTATTTTTTAATTTAACACATTTTTGGGATAGTTTATATGATAGAAGTTCGATTTTAAAAAATAAACACCAAGATTGAAATAAAACTTACTGATTTGTACGAGAAGTTTCGTCCCAGTGCCAAAGAAAAGTTTAAGTCCATCATTCACACAGTCTTTAGCCACATACTAAAAACTAGCAACACCTGACAATTGTAGTGTGCAAGATTGTAGCGTAAACAATCTTAAAAAATAACTTATTACAAATAATTGTTCTCCTTCAATTTTTTTAATTAACATTTTAGGTTCTACTGTATTTCAAAAGGTCATTTGAAGCTATTTTGCATTACTACTAGTCAATAGTCAAGGGTTTTGATCATGTTTAATTACAAGTCCGTGTTTTCAAGGTAAACATTTTAGCTTTACGATATTTCAAAATTAGGTTTGAAGCCATTGTCGTTTGATATTACTACTAGTGTTTTGGCTGGTGTGATGATATTATCACAATATTTAAAAATATTTAAAAAGTTTGCATTCTTGTGTCTTATAGTTTAGCAAATAACAATGAACTTACGTGAATCAACTGTTAGTTTAGTGCCATTTCCAAATATGATTTTCTTGTATCCAGCATTCACACATTAGTACAGCATGGTAAATTTACTGGCAATATTTTAACCAAAACACTTGTGTGGTGTGTGCAATATTTCAAAATGCAGTTTTGGACAAAAAGTAATACAGAAATTTAAAGCCATAAACCTGCATAGAAAATTATCAGACACCGGATTGCGAATAATCTCACTAACATTTTAATGTATCCAAAATGCAAAAAACTAAATAAAGCAACTGTAAAATATGTAAAATTCGTAACTTACTTGACTGTATTATGACTTTGGTCCCTCTACCAAAGTAAATCTTATACCCATCATTCACACAGCGATTGGTCACACACCAAAAACTAGCATCATTCTGCTAACAACTCTACCTTGTAAACATTACATGTTACACTTTAAACCCTATTATAGGTGTATAATATTTAATGCAACTCTCGCGGAGTCTTTTTTATCAATAAAAGTTATTGCTTATCTTTCAATTATGTGTCCTTTTACATCAAAATAACCACTAAATTGTTGAACTTTTGAACGTATGTATTTTTGAATAATATTATTTTACGCAAATATACATTCAATTTTGTGTGTGTGTGTGCAAGGGAGATTAAGCATTGCATATGTTCGTCATATTTACAATGAAAGAGAAATGCGCCAAGTATCAACATTTTAATTATATGAAAGTTATGCGTTTATCTTCTCATGAAAAAAAGGAAATATCTTACTTGAGGAAACAAAAAGACTGGTGCCGCTTCCAAATATGATCTTGTAGTTATTATTCACACAGCAGTACAGAACACTACATTAACCTCTTAGTACATCATTGGCCAGTAAGTTTTTGAAGGTCATTACATTATATTTGACTTTGATTAGTTTTGAAAAATTTAGATAAGTGGATTTAGTGGGCGAATAAAGAATAATGCAAGTAATTATGATAAGCGATTATTTTAGATTGAAAACAATCAGCACATGTATTGCTTGCAAACTTTAAATAACAAATACATGTGAACATACCTGTACTAGAGCACATCGCAAAAATTTAGAACATTTTTGTTGAATGATTCAGTTTAATTTTAAAGAAGTGAAAAATAAGTGTTTTTTTTTTATATTACTCAGATGATCTTTTTAGGAAATCAAACTTCTAAAAAAAATATTTATTAATGTTGCCTCTGTTAGAAATGCATTACTTACTTGTTCGCACAATCAGTCTGGTTCCTTTGCCAAAGATAATCTTATTGACATTCACACACCCTTAGAGCATGTGCCAAAAACTACCGCATTCCAGCTATTTTATATACCATATAGAATAAAAGTTTAGAATAAAAGTAATTACATTTAATGAAGATATTGTTGACATTCATATACTAAAAATGTTATAATTACCATATTGCATGTCAAAAACAGGCTTTACATTTTTTTTTTTGCATTAAATTGGGTCCTATAATTTTTTTCTGAGCAGTAACAATAAAGATTATCATACATGTGAATTATCATTCTCAATCTGTATACATTTCCACAATCTATCAAACCACTAGGGCTTACCAAAGACATATTTAATCCAAAATTTTGTCTTTGTACATAAATATATCAAAGCAGTATTTCATTAATATGTTGTCATTTTTCACAAAACACTATTTGAAACATGAGACACTTGGATTTAATGTGCTTTCAGCTTTAAAAGTAAACATAATTTTAAAAGATATGCGGCTTATAATTAGCACTAATTTTATACTCACTTGTTTCAACTGTTAATTTAGTTCCTTCGCCAAACACTAATTTCCATTGTGAGGATGTCACACTATGAACTTTGTTTGTGCAAAAACATGACCTACACAATCCCACGGTTTGGATTTAATTAGAATGTACATCATAATAATAATGCTTAATAAATAGTGTCTGTTATTTTATTAAGAAAATGCCTAGTCTAATCCCCTGATGAGGACTGGATAAATGTATATTTTGTAACTAGTTAAATTAGTACTAGTTCAGTTACGATTTAAGTGAAAATTTTAATTAAACACATAATGGAAATATTCATTTCAATTCAAAATGTTTAGTGATATTGACAATATAAGCTTACTTGTTTCTGTTAATAATCTCGTCCCACTCCCAAATATAATCTTGTTAGCAGCATTCACACAAATACTGACTCCATCACAAAAACCTCAATTAATAACTGTGACTTACCTTCCATTTAAAAATATACAAACACCATATAACTTGGGTCGTTGCATTATTTTATGTTTGTATACATGTGTAATATATACAGATACATTATGTTTTAATTGGCTACTAATTAAATCAAATGTATTCAATTCAGTTCGTATCAGACAATCTAATCTCTACCACTTTACACAATGAATAATTACATAATAGTGTATTGTGAGAATTGACATGTGAAGTCAAGTTTAACGTACTTTAACATGACCACTTCTAAACATGCTACATTTAAAGGATAAATCAAATCTCAAGTAACTTACTGCTTTCTATGATAAGTTCTGTTCCTCTTGCAAAGATAATTCGGTTTGTCGTAGTCACACATGGATAGAGTTGGTTACAAAAACGTACTGACGTAATATTTCTCATAAAATTTAATGAAATTATAATGGTGAGGTAACTTGTTTGGCCAATAATCATTAGAAACAATTACAATTTTAAAGCCAGTATTTATCAAGATTGTATTTTAAATGTAAACTCATAATGGTGTCAAACTATTCCGTTTAGGCTACATTGTGAAATGTATTACGCTTAGTGAAATCAATTATTTATAACTTCACGTATTTTTTGCATTAATCAAGTTTTTCTAATCAGTATGAATCTTTTGATTTGAAAGGGTTTATATTCATTTAGCAAAGTAAACTTACGGGTGTGTACAGTGAGTGTTGTCCCAATTCCAAAGATTAGCTTTTGAGTGTTAGTCACACATTTGCTGAATCCATTGCAAAAACAGCTAGCTTTGTTATGAGTGTTGTGCAGTGAATTTGACAAAACAAATGAAATATATTTGGCAGAAGTGACCAGAAGTGGTTGTTTGGATTTTGTTTTTACAATAATATTTGACTTTTTATTCAGTTTTATGGTAAATAATGATCTTTTTTGTTTGTTTACAACTATATGTTCAGGTTAATGCAAAATAATGGTGAAAAGAATGAAAAAACTCACTTGAGTTAATGGTTAATTTTGTCCCAGAAGCAAAAATCAGTTTGTCATATCCTTGATTCACACAGTATATGTATTCACAACAGTAACTTGTGTGCTTTTCTTTTAATAGTTACAAGTAAGAAATAGTTACAGTGCATGGATATTTAATATGTTTTGTGAATGTCTACTTTTTACATGTGCAAATACACTTTCTAATAGTGTCATTTTCCAAAAACAGTCCAGAATACATTTCATGTGTAATTCACTGTAAGATTTACAGTATATTTGTCAAATCTAAACCTGTTTTAACTCCATCTACCATGAAACAAAATTAGCAAATATAATTTAGGAATTAAGCTTCACAACTGTTGATCTTTTGGTATTTAGTATTAACGAGAAGCTACATTCATGTTTATGTAAATAATAACAGTAAAATTGTCAACAATTTATGTCAAAAGTAGTTTAAGTATTAAGTAATAAAGTATCCAAATGCTTAGCAGGAGATAATATTTTAAAACTAATAACTCACGTGTATGTACAGTGAGTGTTGTTCCCGTCCCAAAGACTATCTTTCGGTTGTTAGTCACACATTTGCTGAATCCATAACGAAAACATCTAGCCTTATTTGGAGTGTTCTGAGCTTAGTGTCAAATTATTATTTATTAACGTACGTTAGCACTTTACCAAATTTTTAACCAAGTTTTTTTTAACCAACCATTGTTTTTTTAACCAACCATTGTTTTGCAATAATATTTGACCTTTTAAAAGTTTTCTGTTAAACATTAAGGTTCTTTAGCACTATATTCTGAAGTTAACGCCATAAAAATGGTTACCTAAAGTAACTTACTTGTTAAAAACTTACTTGAATTGACTGTTAATATTGTCCCAGAACCAAACGTCAGCTTGTTAAATCCTTGATTCACACAGTATATTCACTCACTACAGTAACTTGTGTCTGTTTTCACTATGTTACAGAGCATAAACATTGATGTTTTTAAAGGTAGCTTTACATTTTGTTACTGTGCGTATCAATATATTTACTAATACTGTCCATCTTCTATAAACTGTTAAGAATACATTTTGTGAATAAAGTCTATTTGATATTTGTCAAATGATACCTCCATCTGCATAATTACCAGAATATTTGCATAATGTAAATAACCGATTGTTTTTAGTATTTGGTATTAATGATCAGCTGCATTAATATTTTGTAACGAATAACATTAAAATTTTGTCCATAACACCAACTATAGCATGATTTAAACTAGTACAGTAAAATTTAAGTTCACAAATGCTCAAAATCAGCAGGGAATTGTATTTTAAAGCTACTGATAATGAAATTTTCATTGATAAACTTACGTGTTTGTACAGTGAGTGTAGTCCCTGTCGCAAAGATGATCTTTTGACCAAATGTCACACATATGCTGAATCCATAACAAAAACTAGCCTTGTTCAGAGTGTTACGAGCTTTAAAACTGAGCTGGTGTTGTGAAATATCATTTAATTGGCAGTGTGAACATGAACGATTTTTCTAATGCGAATGACACTACATTTATGTTTTTTGTAAAAAAAACTAAAACATAATTTTGTCAGTAGCTGTGGTTATTTGCGTTAAACTATAAAATAGATGTTTCCAAGTGTTTGGAACTTAGCACCCAATTGTATATTAAAACTATTATTATTATTATAATGGTGTCCAAAAAAATAAATAAATAAAAAAATCAATAAAGTTCAATTACAAATTCAATTATAAAACTCACTCGTTTGTACGACAAGTTTGGTCCCTTTTCCAAAGAACATCTTATATCCAGTATTCACACAGTCTTTAAGCATCAACTCAAAACCTTCCTCAAATTGTTCCACTATTAAAAGCATTCGTGTCCATTTTAAACAAGCAAACTTTTGTTTGGTGTCAAATTTCAATATGTGAAATGGTTTTAACAAGTTATAAACAGTTTAAATTATTTAAATAGGATTTTTTTTTAAATATACAGACAGAAAGCTTCAATGTGATGAAATGATGTAACACAAAACATTATTACGTTTAATGTCTGTTTTGATGTTCAGTATTTCTACATGTATGGCTTTACATTAATATAGCAGTGTAAACTTACGTGTTTGTACAGTGAGTGTTGTCCCTGTCCCAAAGATTATCTTTTGAGCATTAGTCACACATAAGCTGAATCCATAACAAAAACATCTAGCCCTGTTTTAAACGTTGTTATTATATTATATCATTATTATTATATTTCCTTATTATTATTAGTATTTTCTAAAATAATAATGCAAGTTTAACAGTGTTTGTCAGTTGTAAAGACACTGGCTGTTTGGTTATTGTTTTCCGATAATATTTGATTTTTCAATGTTTTATTTTGAATTTTTTATTAATGTTTTTTTTTTTTTTTTTAAGTTAACATACAAGAATGCTGAAAAAATGAAAAACTCACTTGAATGAATAGTTAATACTGTCCCAGAAGAAAATGTTAGTTTGCCAAATCCTTGATTCACACAGTATATTTACTCATTACAGTAACGTGTGTGTGTGTGTGTGTGTGTGTGTGTGTGTGTGTGTGTGTGTGTGTGTGTGTGTGTTTTGGTGTACGGACATTTGTTGTACGTTTACTTTGTCATTTTCCATAAGCGTAATACAATTTTGTGCATTAATATAATACCAACCATCATACTTGCATCCATCAAAATTATTCAGTTATTCAACTTTTGATACTTTGAAAACAACACAACATATTCATATTTATTCATAAAGTAATTAGCAATATTAAGTTAAAATAATTAAGCTACATGTTTTTACAAAATGTCAATATAATTTTTACTTATATTTACTTTATCTTTTATAACTTGTAATGCAAGTATCAAAACAAATTGAATGAATAATATAAATTGCATGGATGCAATTATATATATATATATATATATATATATATATATATATATATAAAACTTCATATTTTTCATATCGAAAATGAATGATGCATTTTTTTCTATTAACAAACCTTTGCCAGAACTAACTTTTTACATTTCAAACAATTGTTTGCAACTATATTTTATTTTAGTGCTGTATTTTTATGTAAAAGAATGACTTAAAGAAATAAAATAAACTCACTTGAATTAACAGTTAATTTTGTCCCAGAAGCAAATATCAGCTTGTATCCTCCTTGATTCACACAACATGTTGACTCACTACAGTAACTTGTGTTTGTTTTGGTAAGTTATGGTGTAGAAACATTTGATGTATTTTTACTTAATGTCATTTTTATTAAGCCTAATTCATTTTAGTGCATTAATATAATAACCATCAACTATCTTACTTGCATCCATCATTAAACGCACATATAAAATTGTTCAGTTATTCAGCTTTTGACACTTTGAAAACAATACAACGCATGTTTATTCATAATTTAATTGCCAGTATTAAGTTAAAATAATTAAGCTACATGTTGTTTTTTTTGCAAAATGTCAATATAATTGTTGTTGTAATTTACCATAATTAGCTACCCAATAACAATTACTACTTAGAAATATCCGAACTTATGTGGTTCTATGAGGAGTTTTGTTCCTTTACTAAAGAAAATCCTATTGGCGTTATTCACATAGCCATACAGTGTGAACCAAAAACTGGTGTCAAATTTCAAAGAGGCCGTTATTCATTTTATAACATATTATAAAATAGGGGATAGAAAATTAATACATTTTTAACTAAATCTTAATTGAGTTTTTCTAGTTAATTTTAGTATATAAAATAATACATAAAATATTTGTATTTTTATGTTCATTTTTTTGTATTTTATGTGCAGTTTATAATGTTATACTATTACTTTTGTAGTTTAAAACGCAACTTACTTGCTTGAATGATAAGTTTGGTTCCAGTGCCAAAGAAAATCTTATAGCCAGTATTCACACAGTCTTTAGACAAGCACCAAAAACTCATCTGCCTAATGTTCTCTATTAAGGTCTGACCAAACTTTACCAAAATTTAAAAGTAATCAAAAATAAATTCTGATCAGGTGAAACCACATATTAAAGTCAGTAAATGCTACACCGTAAAAAAACAAACAAAAAAATAATAATTACAGTAACTTACTGGCAAATTTGGTTACTGGCAATTTTGGCAATTTACAAGCGCACTGTAAATAAATAATTACAACTGTAAAAAATACAGCACAATTGTAATTATTTAGTAATCTGTTTGTAAATTTCCAAAATTGCCAGTAAGTTACTGTAAATTTTACAGTAATTTTTTTAAAGTGTCAATAAATTTGTATAAAATTCTTGAAAACATGTAAAAGTTTAAAAACATCAACAACATTTTAACAATATATCGAGGACTAAAACAAACAAACAAAAAAACATATATAGTTTTCTGTGTTTTGAATAATACTCACTTTGCTCAACTTGCAGTTTAATTCCTGAACCAAAAATTACTTTCCAGTTTGATGTCACACTATGAAAACTTTGCAAGCAAAAACTGCACATTACCCTACTTCAAAAAATAATTGATTTGTTTTTATACACATAATTGATTTTGTATTGTATGGTAAAAATATTAAGCTGATTTATAAAACACTATCTACAAAACCTGGTTATGCAGAGAATACAATTGATAGACTGCAGAAAATCTAACTTACTTTGTTGTATTTTGAGTTCGGTTCCTTTGCCAAATATTATCCTAACTCCGTCATTCACACAACTAATGACTCCATCACAAATACCTAATGCTAACTGCTCTGTTCCTGGAGACATTGTGCACTAATTAAAAAATGTAAGTTCATAATCATATCATATACGTATTTCACTTGGACATAAAAAACGTTAACATGAACGACTTTTATATAAAATAATTCGCTTGAATGAAGAATCAATTTACCTTCAGTCAGAAGTGATGTTTTTGATTCTATCATTCACAATTTAAGTGCAGAAATGACATTAACTAGTATACTATTAGTAGTACAGTACTGTAAACACAATTTCTCGTTAATTTTGCATAACATGACTTGTCAACTTTTACTTATACAAAAATTTACTAGATCATACCAGTTATGACGTACGCACCCTTTTACATGGATAACAAATAAAATCAATTAAACCATCCAATAGCATTTAAGTTTATAAATGTTCAGAATCAGCAGTGGATTGATTTAAAACTACTGACAAGGGAATTTGCATTAATAAACTTACGTGTTTGTACAGTCAGAGTTGTTCCCATCGCAAAGATTATCTTTTGACCAACAGTCACACACATCCTGAATCCATAACGAAAACATCTAAACTTGTTTGGAGGGTTGAGTGTACATAATTTAACATGAATGACTAGCTACATTTATGTTTTATAAAACGTATGTTTCATTATCAGTAACTATGGATCATTCAAGTTATTTGTTACAGAATAACCTATTTTTCCGTCTATGAACAGATAACATGTTTGGTGCTGATATATTTGGGTTTACCTAATTAAATAGTATAATAAGACGATAATTAGGGCAAGTATTTTTTATACTTATATAATTTATTTGCTTTTTATTGGATGTTTTGTTCCTTTTTTTAATGTTGTAGTCACTTTTGGTCATTTCCATCTTTTCATTTTTTTTGTCAAAGCATCTATGCTGGCAAACAAATTATGAGATATTTTAATATTTGAAGACAAAAAGTAATATGACTTACGTGCAGTGACATATAATTGTGTCCCACTTCCAAACACAATCTTATTGCCGACATACACACATCAATTAACCACAGCACAAAAACTATTCAATGACAAAACCGTAAGACAAACACATTGCACATCATGTGTAGGTAAACAAATCTCAAATATAAATATCCTAAGATTTTGAGCACTTTACTCACTAGTTTGAATTTTTAACTGGGTCCCGGATCCAAATATAACTTTTCCTACTCACGATGATGTCACACACTGATATAAAGGCTATCAGTAACTTATCATCCTAACTCTGTGATACTAGTAAAGTGTATGTGCAATTAGTTGTAGAATATTATGCAAACACTATATTTGGTATGGATACTATTTGATGTGTTTTTTCCATATTAATTTATGCTACACTAATATTCCAGTGATCTTACATCGAATTATGTAAACAACAATTAAAGCAAAGTAATGTTTAATTAACATGTTCAATTAGAAAAGGAAGAAACTATGCTTCTTACTGGATTCCACCACGTGCAAAAATGAGTTTGTACATCCCATCATTCACATACTGATAAAACTTGCGACAATTAATGGGTCCCAGAAACATTTCAAGTTCCAAACCTAACTCCATTACATTATTTTACATTATATTAAATGCATATAACATTACTAAAGAGAGAATCTCAATTCATAATGGCTGTTTTTAAACGGGTTGTTTCAAATGGATCTCTTAGAACTCAACTAAAAGAGTAGAAGTTGTAATTTTTCATGACAATTAGATTTATTCAAAAGGTAGATGGGTTGGAAAAATAGTGTTTTTATGTGTTCTCTATGGATTCCATGTTTTTTTGCTCAAACAATAGAGCAGACTAAAAGAGATTAAATTCTACTTTAAAAAGTACAATTAAAATGTCATGCAACACTATATATATATATATATATATATATATATATATATATATATATATATATATATATATATATATATATATATATATATATATATATATATATAAATAACAAAAAATGTATCACTCACTCGCTTCAACGTGAACTTGTGTTCCTTTTCCAAAGATTAACTTGTAACCAGCAGTCACACAGACACAAACTATATTACAAAAACTTTTGTCTGAATGAATAAGATGATTGTGTTGTTGCCTTATCAATATGTAAACGCGATTAATAGAACTCAAGGCCAAGGTTATAAATCAAAGGTTAGTGAGATTAATCTGAATATTAATAGTATATAAACACATGGACTTAAGTTGTCACATTTTACCATAACCTTTAACAATAATATATTATCAGATTTTTTTTCCTCTTAAAATTAGATTTAAAAAGTGCCTTAGCATACGAAAATAATACTTGAACAGTATAAAACTAAGGAAATATTTGTTTGCCGAAATTAATTTACTTACTTGACTCCACAATAAGCTGAGTACCACTTCCAAATATTAGCTTTACTCCAGATGTCACACAGAGATCTGGATAACTACAAAAACCTGATACACGACTTCCAAAAATGTGTTGCTTTAAACATTACTTTAAATGTGTAAACTTTATTTTTAAATAAAAACTTTAGATTATTCATCATCATGACTGAAATGTACTAATATATATGTTTAATTAGTTTAACAGTTCTTTTACTATTCATTAATAACATTAACGTTTTAATATCACTTTGATCTGTTTAATCGTTTAAATCAATAACAATCTTTCAATTTCATGTACATATTCTTGGAATGTACATTTCAGCTTGTATGGTATAAATGCAACGCAAGAAGAGTCTTAAGATTCTCTTAATTAATGCAATTAAAAATTATTGTGTTAATAAGATGATTTAAGAGAGAAATAATATTTTGGTCTTACGAGATTCCACGATTAGTTTGGTTCCAGCTCCAAAAGTGATCTTGTTGTAATTCACACACTAACAAAAGCCTGAGCAAAAACTCTTGACGCACATTTAGAAGTTCAACATTTGTAAGAATAAACAGTTTTGCTTCTTTGTAACTTTACTGACTATTTAATTTTGAGGTTTTAAGTCCAACATTGCAAGCAGTAATGGATATTATTTTTACTTTTGTCAAGACATTGTAAAGTTCACAGTTAGTAATGCCATTTGTATAATATTAACATGAAAGATTTTACTGAAGATTGTTTAAATTATTGTGTTTTTTAATTGTCAAATTGGTCATACTCAAAATGATTTTGATAGTCACTAAATGTGCAACATATATTTAACGTAAATTAAATATTATTTCATATATGTTATCGATGAAAATGTGATAAGAAGCTCAAAGCATCATTATATCTAACATGCAGTTTGAAATGCTCTTTGCATTGCAAATAATTTCTTTTTTTACTATTTCAAGTGGACATTTTTTATATCTTATCTTAACGTAAAACATGACATTTTCATTATAAAATAAAACATTGTACTTACTGGCATAAACATAAAGCTGTGTTCCCTGACCAAATATGATCTTGTTGCCGTAATTCACACAGTGTTGAACACCAGAACAACAACTTCAGGACTCAACAACTGCAGCGCTTAGAATAATTATTTCCACTTTTATTTGTGTCTTAAAGGTTTACCCAAACATTTTTATCTGGTCATCTATTACTCAACTTTCCTTTGGTGAACATTTTTGAACAATTTTGAATGATATTTCTAACCTATGGAAGTAAAAGGGAATCTTCAAAATATTCTCAACACAAAAAAGAAACTCACGAAAGTTTGGAACAACTGTGTGGTGAGCAAATGGCCAAATTTTTCATTTTGAGTAAACTATCCCCATAAAACTTGACACCTACAGAAAACACTAATGACACAAACAGAAGTTTAAATATGATCAGGCTCTTACTTGCTTCTACGTGTAACATCATTCCTTCTCCAAAGATGATCTTGTTTGCACCAAAAGTCACACAATATAAGCAGCCTTCACAAAAACTGCATCTGTGACGGTTTGACAAAACAGATCTAATTTTCTAAACCGTTCCTAAACTTAAAATATAAAATAAATTTTTCAATTACAATTATGAAGAAAAGATTATTAAATACTTAATAGTAGTGTTTTCATACTACTTTGGATCAGTCTTTAAGCAGAAAGTAGAAGACGTTTTCATATAATTCAAACTAACATGACTTATTTAATAACCTAACACAGGCAAATAGTTTATTATAGCTTTTTCTTTTCATTTACTGATATTGATTTACGGTATGGAACATATTTTGACTGCAGTATCTAGATTATAATTTCAGTGCCTATTATGCATTTATATAATATACTAAACAATAAAAAGTGTCTTACGAGATTCAACCGTCAGTTTTGTTCCACTTCCAAAAGTGATCTTGTTGTTGCCGTAATTCACACAGTAACAAACACTCAGACAAAATGTTGTTGAGGATGCCCTTAAACTACACAAGTCTACATTATACTGTACATATGTGATAGAATGTCTTGATAATTTATCAACACAAATAAGTCTTGAATAAATTACATTGATGATAAATTGAAACTGAAACTGAAACAATATACAATAAATATATCTTCAACAAGTGTATACTGTTTCAGTGTCAATAGTTTAAATACAATAATCTTTTTCTTTTGATAAAGCTCTAACCTTATTATGACCGAAATAATACTAAAAACAAATTAAAAGTTTCTTACTTGATTCAACTATTAACGTTGTTCCTTGAGCAAAAATGATCTTCCTAGCAGCATCCACACAACACAAACAATCATGACAAAAACTGAACTGGTTTACGCTGAACAATGACTTAAATTCTATTATTGAACAAAACATTGAGTAAAAATGTTACTTTTGGGATTGAGATTTTTAAGATCATTTCAATATTTGCTTACACTACTGAATAGACAAAACACGTCTGTTTATTGTTTTAAATGGTTAAAAATAGCTCATATTACTCTGAGTAGAGTTAAATGAGCAAGATGATACATTTTCATGTCAATTTAGAATTAAAGTATTACAAATGTTCTCAAACGGCAATGTGATAAGATGCTCAGAACAACATTATAACTAACATGAATACGTCTTTTAAACTTCTTAAAATAGACATGTACAGTATATGCATTCTCGGACCAAATATGAACTTATCACAACTAGGGGTGTGTGAATATCATAGCAGGATTTTTCCTATGAATATCATGATTTTTTCACGGTTTTGTTGTTTTATTAACGTCAAATGGATAGTATGAAATTAATACAGATCAGGGTCATCATCAGAGTGACCAAATATTGACAGAATAGAAATTATGGGGGGAATTATCACTCAATGTCAAGTGGCAACATGTTAAGTCTTTTAGTCTGCTCGCACTTTAGGACCCGCACATCCCACACCCGTTTTTCTATTAACTGTAGTTTCCATTCAGTTTAGACACATTAACTGCACTTATATGTAAATCTTGTATTAGATTTGGCGTGATTGGACTTTAAAGATAGCCTAATCTTGTAATTTGGAGCTGTTTGATGGGCTTTCCTCAGATATGTGCACTCAGAAAAAAAATGTGGAGCTGCATTTGCTGTTAATGTTTAACCGAGGTTAAAATTAATGAAACTAACATAGTTTTGTCAATACGAATAGGTGCTGAGACTGTAAATATATGACTGAGTTAATATTGGATTAGAAATTATGGCGTGTTGTAAAATGGGTATACTGAGACAGAGATGCAAGTATTGCAACGAGTACGATACTACAATATTCCTTGAAAAGCAGATGGTGAAGACATTTTAATCGTCCACAATCAAAACTCGTCATATCGCACACCCCTATTTACAACACAACATTTTTAGGCTACCTAATATTTCTACTGGACATACAGCTATTACTGTTCTATTGGTCAGGACTATAACAGGAATAATCTAAATAATAATATTATTTTTCCAATGGTTAATGTTGTTTAAGACTCAAATATGAGCTTAAATATTAGTTTATTGGCTGTGAAAGAGGTTTAAAGAGTACAATAACTACATATACTGTATATATATATATAAGCATAAAAAATGTTGTCCTACTTGATTCTATGAACAGTTTTGTTCCTGACCCAAAGATGATCTTCCTTGTTGCGTCATTCACACAGTAACAAACACCACTTCCAAAACCTCTCTTCCAAAATCAATGTTATTTTCAACTAAACAGCTTTGTATTATTTGTTAGATTATTTTAAAAGACTCATTTCTGTTTTATCTGACTTGTTCAGATTGAACAACCTTTTGTGGACATGTAATGAAAGTCTTACTAATCAACTTTTAAAAACACAAGTAGTCTCTGGTGGAAAAAACAAACAAACAAAACATTATTATAAATTAGACGTCTCTTACTTGATTGAACAGTTAAAGTTGTCCCTTGACCGAAAAAGATTTTTCTTGCAGCACCATCCACACAACACAAACAATCATGACAAAAACACCACAAGGTTACCTTTAACTGATGCTAATGCGTTTGAAATATGCGTCAATTATAAACTTTAAAATTAAATGTACTAGTTCATTTATTTGAGATTAGATTCGTTTAGATATTTTAAACATTCTATAATTGTATAAAACTTAACGTTTTTTAGCAATTACAAACTACTATATTCTTATTATTTATTACACATAAAAAAAATAAAAAAATCTCTTACTTGACTGCACATATAAAGTCGTCCCTTTTCCAAAATTAATCTTCCTAGTCCCATCATTCACACACTAACTGAACTCACAGCAAAAATATTTCTTTACTACAATCTGGCACCGAAACATACGTTTACTCCGATTTACTGTATATACATAAAACCATACACATTGTCTCTCGCTGGATTTTATTTTCTGTAAATCTAATTTAAAAAATTTGGATTCAATTGAAGACTTTGTTTTAGATTATGTTGATGACTACACTGTCATCAGTGAGGAATGTGTAAAGCATTTAAATACTCGTAACCAACATTTAGCTTAGTGTGCAGATTTTGACTTTTACATTTAACATTGAATATACAGTAGAGTAAAAATCTACAATGATTTTTCTCATATAACATCAATCACATCAGTGATTTTACACATACTTTTTTATTAAATTAAACTATTAAAAAATAAGCTGTGTGGTTATTGTAAATGATGTTCTTTTAATAGTCAAGTTCATTGGAAAAAAAAATAAGCTTCTTACTGGATTCCACTGAGAGCAAAGTTCCACTTGCGAAAATAACTTTGAATGTCCCGTCATTCACACACTGATAAAGCTCTCAACAATAAACGGAATCCTAATAACATTTAATGTTTTCGTATACCGTGACACATGAAGATATATACTATATATAGAGTTGTTAGACAGTATGGGGTTAAGTGTGTGGTTTAAAAATCTTAGTTCAATAATGACTGTTTTCAAACAGGTTTCCTAAATATTTTCTGACATGTTACAAGACATTTAAACATTTGAGCTCACAGTTTAAATATAAATAAAAAAAATAAATAAATGATAAATCTGTTTCACTCACTTGTTTCAACATGAACTTGTGTTCCTTTTCCAAAGATTATCTTGTTACCAGCAGTCACACAGACACAAACTACATTACAATAACTTACACAACTAACCACGAATGTGTCCACTATGTTATTTTTCTTTTGATATTCAACTCAAATAAAAAAATTAAACTCAAATAAATAAAATGTTATTTCGTTTTTTGTGATCAAACACAACTAATAAACTTAGAGCAAAGACTATAATAAAAACTCCATAAAATTGTCATAAGTGGAACATAATAATTTTGACATAAATAAATACTTGTTAAAACTCGAGTTTGGTTCCTTCTTTAAAAATTATTTGTTCCAGTTTTCACACATCTAATCTAACAATCTACAACAATACTGTAACCTGTCCATCCTCAGTGAATGATGCACAAATGATTTTTTTTTTTATTGAATAGCATCTTAACACTGACGTTTAAACATATAATTTTTTGACCATCTCTGTAAACTACAGCATAAATATATTTTTGGGGCTTTTATTAATTCACCAGACTAAACAGAATAAAAAGAAGAAAACTTATATCAAAATGAAGAATGAGTTTGCTGAAACTAAACTAAATCACTTACTTAAATCCACAATAAGTCGAGTACCACTTCCAAATATTAGCTTTACTCCAGTTGTCACACAGTGTTCTGGTTAGCTACAAAAACTTGATACACGACTTCCAAAACAATCTGGATTTCTTTCTTTTTTTTACATTTTTAATATAGATTTTTTAGGTAATTTTGATTTTAATTTAAATGTACCATTTATATTACAGTTTATTCATTAACATGACTAAAACCTATTAATGAAAATACAAAATGTTCTGCAATTAATTTATGCTATTCAGATTAAATTTGTTAGCATTGCTCTGTGACATTGTTTTACTTATTCAGTTCTAAACTGTTTATAAAGTTGAACTTAGTTAAAAACAATACAAAAATACTACTAACATTGAGAGATTTTATTATTGTATTATGTATTAATATTAATTAATTATCATGTTAATAAGATGATTTAAGAGAGAAATAATATTTTGGTCTTACGAGATTCCATGATTAGTTTGGTTCCAGCTCCAAAAATGATCTTGTCGTAATTCACACACTAACAAAAGCCTGAGCAAAAACTCTTGACGCACATTAAGAGCTCAAACATTTTACAAATTCTAAAAACCATACACTACTCTTTGTTTGCTTCATGGTTATTATTCGCCAGATTCAATTACATTTTTTATCATTTGTTTTTGACTTTGCCACAGAATACGACTCTGTCATCACATACCAGTAATCAGGATATTATTAATTTTTTTCCTTCCTTCCTGTTTATTTACATATCTACATGCGTTAATAAATGTATAATATTACATACTTACTGGAGTAAACATAAAGCTGTGTTCCCTGACCAAATGTGATCTTGTTGTAATTCACACTGTGTTGAACACCACAACTTTTACACTCACAACTGGAATGCCTACTATTGTCATTATTAATTTCCAATGATTTCTAACACCTAATGCAACTTGAAATTCCCAAATGCAATCCTCTGAACACAAATAGATGTTCGAATTATGAAATTATGGTCAGGGTCTTACTTGCTTTTACATGTAGCATCGTTCCTTCTCCAAAGATGATCTTGTTTGCATTCAAAGTCACACAATCTAAGCAGCCTTCACAAAAACTTAACGTAATTCTCTGCACTATATCATCATTTGTTTTTAATTATAAAAAGTGCATTTACTTCATATTTTATTTTATATAACATTTTAATATTACAAAATGTCAGCAACTGCCATTTTGGAATGGTATTTTAACAGATAATATAATATATTTTCATATAATGTGATATAATATGACACATTTTGGCATATCATATATTATAACTTTACTAAAAATTTAAAACTCTATTAAACTCTTATATAGATCTTATTTAAAATAGTATTATTGACTTAAAATAAGAAATAGCTTTTCTGGCAAATGAGACAATATTGCATTAACTGGATTATAATTTTAGTGTACGTTATGTATTTATATGGTATAATAAAGAAGAAAAAGTGTCTTACGAGATTCAACTGTCAGTTTTGTTCCACTTCCAAAAGTGATCTTGTTGTTCCCATAATTCACACAGTAATAAACACTCAGACAAAATGTTTGTGAGGACATAATTTGTTAAGTTTACATTATGCATGTCTGTGGCCTATTTTTAAAATAAATATTGTTTGATGAAAACATTATTTCTACATATTTAAAAGTTTGACAATGGCAAAATAAAGTTTATTTATTGATTTGTTTTTATTAAAGTGGGTTAATAAATTGCATCTCATTTATGCTAAAATTCAAAAATCTTACTTGATTCAACTTTTAATGCTGTTCCTTGACCAAAAATGATCTTTCTCCCTCCACCAGCATCCACACAATAGAAACAATCATGACAAAATCTACACTGGTTTACCATGAACCAGGGCTCAAATTTCTATTAGGAACTGTAGAACTAAATATTGCATAAATATTTTAGTTGAAGTAATTAGATTTTATTGACGGTTATTTTACAATCTGTCATCTAATTATCTTGTTAACTTCTGAATGAGCAGTCAAAAACCTGTCTGTTTTTCTTTTTTGAAGACTACTGTAAATAAACCTCTGCTGTTAAATACTGTATGTTTTTTCCTTTAAAGAGTACATTATATATGTAAAATAGAACAAAAATGTCCTACTTGTTTCTAACACCTCTTCCAAAAGCTCTTCCTTAAAAGTCCACAAGGCCTACATTTACTTCATTATTTTCTCAAAATATAGATCAATAATTAATAAAATACATTTGTATTTCTGATGATGTCATTTGATTGCTGCTGATAATAACTTGTAATTCATAAACTTGCGTCTTCATCTGTGTACATGAGGTTAAATTGATTTTAAAACCATTTATTGAACAGACTCTAGTAGGGACTTTTAAAATGTGAAGTAAAAGTCTCTTACTTGATTCAACTGTTAAAGTTGTTCCTTGACCAAAAATAATTTTCGTCCCAGAACCATCCACACAACACAAACAGTCATGACAAAAACATTATCAGTTTACCAAGCCTACTGCAATACATAGACTGTTTTTAAACTATCAAAATAAATATAATTTTTAAATGATCATATATTTTTCAGTAATATTCATTGGAATTTTTAATTAAATATAATTAGATTACTCTGCAGACTAAATTGTAGATTTCTTTCTATCAAAATAACTGATAAATATGCATCTATTATAAACTTTAAAATTAAATGTATTAGTTTATTTATTTGAGATTAGATTTATTTGGATATTTTAAACATTATTCTATCATTGTACAAAACTTAAAGGTTTATTGTGCTTTTTTCTAGTTTAATTCACTCATTATAAACTATTACACTATACGCAGTTTATTACACCTTGTAAAAATAAATCTCTTACTTGACTGCACATATAAAGTCGTCCCTTTTCCAAAATGAAGTTTCCAGGTCCCATCATTCACACACTACCTGAGCTCACAGCAAAAACAGCTTCGAGTCTATAACCGGATATTGATAGATATGCATTTTATACAATGAACATTAATTATTAAATTAAAATATTTAATTTTAATTAAATATTTAATTTTAATTGCACAATAACCTCTATAGTCTGCACATCCATGTTATTTACTTGAAAATTAGTTTTAAACTGCTAAACAAACAACAGAATTACAATGTAAAATGTTAGAGCAGTGATAAATGCGTAATTCAGAAAACAATCGTAATTGAAATTTACTCACTGTAATTAACATTCAGCTTTGTGCCTTGACCAAATATCAACTTATCAGCAAGAGTCACACAATATTTCAAACCATGGCAATATCTAATACTCAGTTCTGGTGACATAACAACACCTTTTGACTAGATACCCACATTATAAATAGCATTTATTTTACATTTACTCCAATTAAAGATTTAAACTGCTGTAAAATAATTACTGCAGCATGCAAATGTACTTAAAAACTCAACTGTGTGACAAATAACTGTTACTTTGTCAGATTAACTGCATTATTGATTGTATTTGTCCGATTAACTGTATTATTAGCATATATACACTTACTTGAATGAACAGTCAATGATGTTCCAGAGGCAAATATTATTTTGTCCCCTGAATAAGTCACACAGCAGCAAACACCTCAGCAATTACTTGTGAGTTGCTTTTCAGAATGAATGCAATTTATAATGACAATCTATAGGAAGTTTGAACAGCAGATTATGGAGCTAACATTTCTTTACATTCAAAAAATAACACTAAAATACTACATTTTGTAAATATAAGGTTAAAATGTGTCAAAATGTTATTGTTTTGTTTGATATTTGGAATTGGTTATGCTTGTTATTTCTCATTTGAATATCTGCATGACATCACCTATGTGTGAATTTAGATTGAATTTAAATTAATAAACTGAATTTAGAACCTCTGACTCATGAAAACATGACTGGTGGAAAAATAACGTTTTTTAAAAAGACAGTAAATATAAACATTAAATGCGGAATTAATATTGATGATAGTCAATACCTGAATGGACAGTGAGTTTTGTTCCTTTTCCAAATATCATACGTCCCATTGTAGTCATAGTCACACAGGGTTATGTGGCTTTACAAAAACATAAGATTATTATTTATGTATCAGAGCCACTTTGCGATTTAGTTAAACTATTGTGATATGGGATGATACTTTTTCACTTTAGCAGTGAATGTCAGTAGAATTATTTATACACATGTAATCGACGATTTGGCTTTAAACGGAAAACTACAATCTAAAAAATTGAAAAAAAAAAAGTTCTGCAATAAAAATATAAATCAAACTTAAATCGACAGAAAGAATCAAATTCAAACATATCAGGAAATTAGCTTTGTGTCAGTGGGAACTCATTTTCAGTTGTACTAATAACTTTTTCAAAATGAGTTATAAATATTGTTTGTGTACATGTGTTGAAAGACTTTTTTATAGACAGATTTTATGGACTTTTATAGACTTAAGATTTTTTTCCACATTTTTTTAAATTGACCATTGAGGAAATTAAAATGTAATATTAAAATGGAAACTAAAAATCTCTTACTTGATTGAACTGTTAAAGTTGTCCCTTGACCAAAGATGATCTTTCTTCCAGAACCATCCACACAACACAAACAATCATGACGAAAACACCACCAGTTTACCATCAACTGAGGCTAATGTGTTTGAAATATGTTTCTATTATTAACCGAGAATACTACATTACAATAATAAACAATAAACACCTCAGCAATTACAAGGTGTACTTTAAATTATAAGTCAAACTTCTGTAAATCTCAAAAAAAGTGCTGAAAATCTATTTATATGTATCTTTGGAATTGGATACTTTACATGTGGGCCTGCATGAACTACTGTGTATATAAAGCGTTCAAATGCAAAAAAATAAAATAAAACTGTAAGTGGCGTATGAAATTTCCACTGAAAATGAGCATTTTTCTCAGACTCTTATGTATATGTTGAGTCATTTCATTTCATTTTAAAGACAATGAAAAAACGTATTCTTTGCCATAAAAATGTGAAATTACTGAACCTACACACAAGAGCCTGATAAAAATGCTCAGTTTTGAAGACAAATTTAGATGGTCTTTTAAGATTTTTTGCATCCGAACTGTTCATATCTACATAAAACTGCATTAAAAATTGCAAATATCAAAAGTATATTTTAACACAATTACATCAACTTTACATTTCGGTTTGATTGATGCAACAGACTTACTTGATTCAACTAGTAATTGTGTGCCTTTCCCAAAAATGATCTTTTCCAATCCCACATTCACACAACAGGAAACATCATTTCAAAAATCTCTAGAGAATGTTTTTTTTTTGACTAATCGTAATCTCTGAAACGACACTGTAAATACCGTTTTTTAAGATATAAATGAACTTTTCTGAAAAAAAAAGTACTATTTCTGTCAATTAAAAATGTGATGGTCACTGTCAATATTGTATTGTGTGCTGCTAATTCTGAGTGAATATTTTAGTGTATTTAGAGATAAAGACTGATTTATCATGGCAAATTTGTCATGAGGAGATAGGCTTAAGCACATTTACTATCAGGTTTGTTTCTATTTCAAAGATAACCTTTTGACATTCACCGGTTTTCACAACCACATATATAAAATCCACAATAAAATAGGAAAATGAATGTTTCGAAGATAGATTTTAGCAATACCTGAATCAACATTAAGTTTTGTTCCTTTTCCAAATATCATCCGTCCCACATTGTTAGTCACACACAGTTACGTGGCTTTACATAAACTTAGAATTCATATTTTTTTATGTAACGAGTGCCATTGTGTGAACTAATATAATTGTATGCAATACATAATGATACTTGCAACTTTAGTGGTGAACTTTAAAACAATTATGATGATGCGGCTTTAAACAAAATGAATAGAAACCAACAATCTAAAAAATTAAATAAAACCTTATTAAACTGGATGATTTTTCACTTACATGTCGCAACTACTAATATAGTTTCCTTTCCAAAAATGATCTTTCCATATCCACCAGTATTCACAACAAAAAACGGTTTTGATAGTGGACACATATGCGGACCACAACATGGTCCAATATGCTAAAAACGCTCAAAAACATTCTTTTACAATTTGTGAACTGGCAAATTGCCAAAATAACAAATATTTTCATTTGTTGTGACTGGAAATCTGGGTTACTACAATAAATACTGATTTTATTTTGAACTCTTCTGAAGTTCTATAAAAATGAATATTAGCGAGTCTGAAAACATGAGATTTTTTGACCAATTATCACTTTATGCTGTAAATTACAAAATGTTTATTCAAACTTAAAAGATGTCATCATTATTAAAATTATGTTTAACTCAAACATGTAAACAACAGAGAAACTGAGAATTTCAAAGGGGTTTCTTATTTTTTATATTTTTTATAAAAAATATACTATTTTTTATCTTTATTGCTAGATAAGGACGAAAGCTACTTTAATTTCAAACTTGATTTTTGGTTTAAAAACTGACCAGAAAAAAAAAAAAACACTTAAATAATTTATCATGAGATTTAAATAATTCAGACGACTTTGTTTCAACTTACTTGAATTTATGATAAGCCTTGTTCCTTCACCAAAGTACATCTTATCAGAATATGACACACAGTGTTAGCAACCATATACATTACCCCTTTTGATAAACTTATATCTCATGAATACATTCAGTGGTGAAAGGATGTTCTTTTTTTTACATTCAGTAATAAAAGGATGAGTTTTAAAAGTATTTTGTGGTCAAAATATTAATATTTTAATATGACTGTTAAAATGGGTTGGGTTTTTTACCTACAAGAAATGTAAGTGAAATAATGAAATTCCTGGATTACATCCGGCAATTTTTCTTTGGAGTACTGGTAAACATTTATGAAATTAAACACTACCTGACTCGATGGTTAGTTTGGTTCCTTTTCCAAATATCACTTTCCATCCACCGCTATCAGTCACACACAGATACATGACAACAATAAAACACACGAACTACTCATGGCAAGCATCACAAACTTTATACATGATGTGTGTTTTATCTATATAGTACATCAAAACAAGATCTATATAGAACTCAAAACAAATTTAGCTAGTTTAGTTTATTGTTTTGTTTAGTTAATGCATGGTTTAGCCTGACTAACAATGATCAATCTATATGTAAGAGTATTTAGTAATCTTTATTAAGGAATATAGTTCATTCTTGCTGAGAAACATTTACTAATGTTTACAATTAAAATGTTCGATCCTAAAAATCTATTGCTAAATTCAGAAGTTAATATTAGGAATCTTTCCCTGGGAGCTCATGTTAACTAATGTATTTAGCAAAAGTTTATTTAAAAGGCTCGTCGTAAATCGTTGGTGCTGTTTTTAACTATTCTCAACAGGAATTAAAATGAACTCACTTGTTTCAATGACTAATTTTGTGCCTGATCCAAAGATGATTTTATTTACTCCACTTCCATAAGTCACACAGCACTAGACTGCATAGCAAAATCTATCAGACCTAAGAAACAAACCCTAAGTAACTGCATGAATGCATTAATTATTACTATAAAAAAGAAGGCCATTGCCATAATTATTTTGCATATTTCAAATATATTCTTTTGGTTTAAAGAACAACCTAAAAAAATACACCATGCATCATTGATCATTTTCATTAGTTTGTTTCTACTTACTTGAATTTATGGTAACCTTTGTTTACTAACAAAAGATAATCTTTTCAAAATATGACACTGTAAGCATGACAGTAAAGCTGTGACTAACATTGTTTAATGAGTGTTTTGCAAACTAAAATAAAATAGCTTTTAATACTTTGTTGTGATTGAGTTCTGTTATTTTCTGTGGCCATAATACTGTATATTGACATCGATTTATATGGAACTTCTCAAACTAAGAACAAAAAGTATCTCTAAAATAAAATGATCAACATCCTCCATATGCCCTATTTTTTTTTTCAATTACAATAATTGTATTTATTACTTACTTGTTTCAACATGAAGTTTAGTCCCAGAAGCAAAATAGATTTTGTAGTTCCCACCAACAGTCACACACTGCTGCTGCTCTTTACAATTACTCAACATCCCATAATGCTTTAGCAGTGGTCAACTAAACTTTATGGATTCTACACTTTCTTAATTACATTATAAATTTTTAAAGATAATTTGCATTTACTACATTAAAACTGCTTCTCTTGCCCAGTGATTTTAAGTCAACTGTATTTTTTGTGTGTAATTTTTTTAGCAAAGTGTTAGACAATGTGAAAATGTAATGTGACATTTGACTAAAAAACTGTCATCACCTAATCTATTGTGGAAAATTTAAATATTATGTGAATTGTTTGTTTTTGTTATTGTATATGTACGCTAAGGTTTTAAGTAATTAACCTATTATACAGTGACAATACAGGTATTATTGCTTTGTTTGACTGTTAACATTATATCAGTTAATAAAGCCCTTAATAATAAAACAAACTACCTAAAATTGAAATTAGAAAAAGTAGTAAGTAAAAACCTTTTAAGTGCTGCCAACTAAATCAACTAAAACTAAATTATTTTACTGAATATGTTCAAGACAATTTTCTCATTTAAATTCGAAACGTCTTCACAAAAACGATTCTCGACTTACTTGTTTCAACAGTGAGTCTGGTTCCAGAGCCAAAAATGATTTTCCAGTTTCCAGTTCCAGTCACACACTGCATTTTCCCTCAACAATTACTCTACACCCTCACATAAAACACTTCAACATTTGCAAGATTTCAAACTTACGCAGATCCACTTTGGAGAATAAATAATTAGATTACTTTAAGCAGATAAAATGAATAATTATGGATTTTTACTAGACTAAAATTTTGAATTTGGGCTACACTATATTTTTTCAATTTCACTGTTACAGTCTAATTGTAAATTTCAAAAATGTGCAGTATTAATTAACTTAAGTTGGTCATCATTGGTCATTATTATGCATAATTTACTGCTTTTACTGTTGCATGTTTAACAAAGACACTGTAAATTAATTTTACCAAAGTTTAAAATACATATAAATAGATGTCCGATAATACTCACTTGTATGAACTTCTAATTCTGTGCCAAAACCAAAGATTATCTTTCCATATCCACTTCCAGTAGTCACACAGAGTTAAAGCTGATAACTAGAACTCTCTGCATTTGACCTAGCTCACTGTCGCTTAGCACAATGTGTAAACATTATATTTTGATAGAATTTTTAACATTTCTCGACATACTTAAAGTTTCTGACTTGCTTGTCAAATTTAAACTACTTTAACTTCTTCTATTTTAAATTTTTTTTAATTTTTAGGTCTAATAATAATATTAAATAATGGTTTATTTAGTAAATAAAAGGCAAACCCACTTACTTGCAAGAACAAGCAGGTTTGTTCCTTGAGCAAAAATGAGTTTACCTCCATAGTTATTAGACACACAGTACTGAACTCTAGAACATTTACTAGCTACTCTAGCAACATTAACAACACTCAACAACACTAAGCTTTTAAAGAACATTTTTACAATATTTTAACAAATATTATATAATAATTTAAAATATATGTATTTGTGTACTTTTTAGAACAATATTTTGAAACAAATCAATTAAACTAACGGAAACAGGACTTTTATCAGGACATTTTAGATATGCAGAACATTTTGGGAATTTGCCATTTACTACATTATTATTACATTATCTAAATTCTGTCTATGCACACAATATAATATAATATGAATAGTAGGCTAAAGATCTCATTACTCACTTGTGTGAACTTCTAATTTTGTGCCGGACCCAAAGATGAGCTTTCCATATGAACTTCCAGCATCCACACAGTGTTAAACCTGTTAACGAGAACTCACTACTCTCTCGACAGTTTGACTCTCATCACATTACTGGCCAAAATGTGTGTGTAATATGTATGAGGCCACTGCTTTAAGGTTTTTAACAGTACTGGTCATTGTCTAGGGTTAAAAAAAAACATAGCAACTACCCTCGACTAGTAATAAAATAGTATGAATTAATCATTGTATTGTTTAACTTTTCCAGTTACTATTAAATGTAATTTTTTAAAGCATTCACACTTGTTCTTTACAAATTGAAGGCACTTTTTAAAATGTAAATTCACATCATCAACATTTAAATAGTTTTCTCTTTATGCTTTTAATATTAAATCTTAGCTAATTTAACATTGCAATAATTACTCACAAAACTACTTACTTTTGTCAACAAACAGGTTTGTTCCTTGACCGAAAATGAGTTTCCCTCCATAGCTACTAGACACACAGTACTGAACTCCAAAACATTTACTCCTAGTATCGCAAACACTGAGATTAGGTTAGTATTCAACTACTCGAAGCTTTAAAGAACAGTTTTACAATACAGTAAGAAAAGTGGACGATTATTACATTTTGTGTTTGTGTGTGGACATATTTTAAAACAAAGAAATGTCAGTATTTTTGCAATACACAAGATATCTAATGGTAAATTTTAGTGATAAGGAACATGAATGTAAAATATATACTAATTCTCCATACCTGACAGTACTGTAAGTTTTGTTCCAGTCCCAAATATAATTTTAATGCCTCCACCGGTAGTCACACATAGTTAAATAGATGCACAAAAACATCTTCCACTTCAAACCACTAAAAACATAATCTTGCCTCGTGTAACCTAAAGTGTTAATAGGTAATAATGCTACAGTAAGACAAATTGTTTGAATGAATTGTAATTATTTACTATAAATAATCAAATGATTTGTTCCTTGACCAAAAATAAGTTTCCCTCTGTGGTCATTAGACACACAGTTACCAACACTATACCATTTACTGATTGTTCTTCAAATACTATCTAAAACTCAAAGACCTAATATCAGTATACAAAACAGCTTTAAATGTCAATCATATCTAAACATTTGATATTTAACCAACTGAACTTAATTCTCTTTGATTACCACACAACTAATAAAAAAAAAAACTCTTCACCAACTTGAACTGAACCTGATGTTAAATGTTTCACATTCCATTGTGTTTTTATCTTATATTAGGTATAAGCATCTATAAATCTTAACTTGCACATTAGCACAGAATATGAATTGTTCAATAGATTTGATGAGTGAGATAACAGACTTACTTGAATAAACATGCAATTTTGTGCCAGATCCAAAGATGAGCTTTCCAAATCCAACATCCACACACTGTTAAACCTCATAGCTGTAACTATTGTTGAGCACATGGACATTTTTATTAGGATAATAAATGCCTTATTTTGTTTACATTTGTTTTTAAACTCCCGTTGACGATCCATGTGTATACGCAATTTGTGCTTGTTGTTAATAAATCTTTTAAACATTTTTATCTTGGCATATAGTTTCCAAACTTATAGTTATAAATGCAATATTTTTTTAATTTATATTTTTTTGTAATTACAGGTTAATCAGATTAATTAAACTGTTAGATTTATTTATTTTCTAATATTACATTATTAGTAGAACTGTTTAACTTTTTTTTGTGCTGAAACAAAAATACTGTATATATACACATTAGGGGTTACAGAAAATATTTTTGCTAATATTGCTTTTCCATACCTGACAGAACTGTGAGTTTTGTTCCAGAGCCAAAAATCATTTTAAATCCTCCAGTGTTAGTCACACAGGATTATACAGCTGTCCAAAAACATCTTACACCTCAATTTGCAATTTCAGACAACTTTAAGCAAGTACGATGAAAGAACATCCATATTTTTTAAAGTGTAAGCAGTTATTCCTTTTTTATTTTTCTAATAAAATAATAATCTAAGTGAATTGTGTGCATAGAGACCCAAATAGCTAGTGAAATTTAAAAATCACCACTATCATAATATAATCATCAACAGTAGCTTTTATTCTTACTTGTTCCGATGATCAATTTTGTTCCTGTCCCGAAGAAAATTTTGTTGATATTAACTCCACTATTCACACAGTATTTAGTCACATAGCTAAAACTATGCAGTCTTAGAGACTTGAAATATAAGATCACTGATCATTGCTTTTGACTTTGATTTCATTATGAAAACATTTTACCGTAAAACTTTTTCAGATTTTTATTTTTTAAAAATTATATTTTTGAGTAACTTTGGTTAAAACTATTCAAAAGTCCTCACTGGGTTTAAACCAACACAATCTAATAAAACATCCTTCAATTATGAAGAATTTTGACAAAAATCCAATACAGTATGAGTGAATCTTTTCCTATACAAATATAGATACAAATCTTGTAATGGCCTATACAGCAGTTTTTTTTCACAATAAAAAAATCTATGTTTTTCCAATAAAATTAAAAGTAAGAACTACATGCATGAAAATACTGATTTTGAAAGCCAAGTGATGGTTTTTTTTAACAAAAATATGTAATGGACTGATTATTATTTACCTTAAAATAAATGCACCTTATCTAATGCTAGAAGACAAGAAGTTCTTAAAATTGGTTTAAATTATTTGTTCTTGTTCATTAAAGATAAAAAAAACTAAATTCTTAGACGTCAGAATGTGGTACAAATACCATCATCTTAACAAAAAAAATAATTATAACTTACTGGTTTGAATTTCTAGCTTTGTGCCTCTTCCAAAAATAAGCTTTTGTCCAGCATTCACACAGTATGAAACGACACAGCAAAATCTATCCTACCATAATGAAGATTTAAGACTTTCAAGAAGTCATTTCAAAACAAAACACTACAAATTGGCATACTTTTAATGCTCTGCTTTTAATCTTTTTGCATTTTATGATCCAATAAGTTTACTATTTAACTCACTTTTCATATCAATCGAGTATTTCACTAGTATTTTTTTGCTTAATGAATTTAACAGGCTACATTTTGAAGCATTTTTCTTTCTTTATTTTACATAAATCACTTACTTCTTTCAACGGTCAGTTTGGTTCCAGAGCCAAAATGGATTTTCCAGCTTCCAGACTGAGTCACACACTATATTTCATCTCTACACTAACTTACTCAACCATTTTTTGCACTTCTGCCATCGAAATGACGAAAGACAGCTAATAAATTTGACTAAAAGTACACTGTAAAGGTTCTAAAAAACAAAGATTATTATACGTTTTATATGTTTATATGTTACATTTTAGATGTTTTATATGTATATTATATGTTTTACAAGAAAATACCATTCAAATCCTTAACTTTCGTGTTTAATTCTAGGAATTTATTAGAGAGTGAGTTTCTAAATGTGTTTTTCAGATTTCTTTAATCTTTCATTTAAAGCAAGGTTCTACTGAAATGAGCAAACAACATTAAATAGTGTCAAAAATGAAATCTTGAGCATTTTAATTATCACAATAAATCATGAACTTACTTGTTTCAACAAACAATTTTGTGCCTTTCCCAAAGATAACCTTGTAAAGTCCACTTCCAGAAGTCACACAATGTAGAATCACATAGCAAAAACTACCTGAACTTAAGCCTTCTCACTGAATCTTAATAATTAATATGACAACTTCTCACTGATAAGCTGTACAAAAATATGCATTTTAAAGCAAAATATTAAACAAATTAGTAGTAAATTACACCTGCTGCTCTGGTACATCTGTAACTAAATATGCATCCTTACACTGAAAATAATGATTCTTTGGATCTACTCATTTAATTTTAAAGGCAAGTGGTTGCAAACTATTTATATGGGCTGAAATTAAACAAACAAATTACATTTAGTGATGTTAAACTTAATTTGTTTGTTTAAGTTCAGCCCATGTAAATTGTTTGCAACCACTTGCCTTTCAAATTAAATAGTAAAGGAATAGTAAATAGTTAGTAAATCCTTTTTTTTCAGTGCATCTTTTAATAAACTTTTAACATTTGTATATTGTGCATTCCAAACATTTGTATACCTTTTTTTACTAACTTAGAACAGAAACACTTACTTGTTTCAACTATCAACTTTGTGCCTGTTCCAAAGAAAAGCTTGTAAGCGCCACTTCCAGAAGTCACACAATGTCAGACCACTAATCGAAAACTATCTGACAGACTTTTCCAGGTTATCAATGATTAAAGCAGCAACTTGTTATTCATATTTCTATCAGGGACTTAATATCTATTTCTAAAGCCTATTTTACTTTCTTACTGTTCTCTGACCAATATCTGGCAACAGGTTAAGTAAATTTTTTTCTTTGTTTTAGACAAACATTTAGTGAACAATCATTTTCCATAATACTAAATTTGACTGACTTCAACAACATTTTTATCCTAAGATGCATCTGCTGATATTTTTTATTCTCAATACACTTACTTGATTCAACAACGAGTTTGGTTCCAAAGCCAAAATAGATCTGCCTTAGACCAGATGAAGTCACACATTGCAGTTCACCAAACCAATAACCTCATATACTACTGAAAACGCCAATAATCTTTAGTAAAAAAAGTGATTTCAAGATGAATATATTATATAATTTTTTTTTAACAAATAATACTATAAAGATCATAATGGTTTTGTGGAAGTTTTGTAAGTTGGACTTTACGAAAACAACTTTTTTTATTTTGATTATTTTGATTTTGTATACGCTGTTTAAAGTGATTATTTACTTTACTTGTGAGTAAACCAGTTGCCTTAACAGAGACAAGTTGACTTCACTTAAAAAAGCGAGATAACCCATTTAAACTTGGAACTGTAAAGTTGAATTAACCTTTATAATTATGCACATAGTTCATTTACTTAAAAATTGTAAGGTAAATAAGTACAACTTATCGTTTTAAAAGAAACAGGTTTACTCACTTATTTTAAGTCAACTTATCCTTTTTTTCAGTGTATGATTTTTTAGATGACTAAAGCAAATATTACGTAATATTAAAATATACTTTTTAAATGAAATAAATACAATAGAGAACATAATTTCAAATTAACTTACTAGTTTCGATTATAAGGTTTGTACCCGTCCCAAAGATAATCTTATATCCACTTCCAGTCACACAGTATAAAACTACAACACTAAAACCTTCAAGCACATTTATTGTTTTTAATTTAATATAAAAAATAAATCACCTGCTTTTTATATATCAGATTGATTCCATTTTTTGGAAAACAAATATTTTATTTCCGGTTGCCATTTAAGTTTTTGACAGTTCTAATAACATTAAAAAAATTTGGTGGGGTATCTCTTGTAATAAGTAGATCTGAAAAAAATAATAGCAGAAAGGTATTTTACCTGAATTTACAAAAAGCCGTGTGCCACTCCCCAATATGAGTTTCCCGGCTCCAGTGTTAGTCACACACAGTTATAAAGCTACACAAAAACATGCTGACTGACTCAGGAAAACTATACAATGTAAAAAAAAATGGCTGTGATTTTAATGGTAAACAACTATAAAAATGCCACACATAGCACCTTCCACATACATGTTTCTCAGCTTGTGGAAAAGCTGTTTATGATTGTTCATAACATGACGTTCTCAACACCACATGCTTTTCGGTAATTTTTGTTTGTGTAACAAATGTATAATTGTAGATTTTAGCACTTCATTGGTGTATTAACACTATAAATTAATTAAATACAGTAATTTACCATCTTTTATCTATTTTACTGTACGGCAACCACAACTGGCTTTTTTTTACCATCAACTTTTTGGATTAAAAAAAAGTGTATTTCATTATAGATTTGACTACAAAATATAGAGCTTCATTACAAAAGACTCAGTAGACTTAGTAGGTTAAGATCTGTTAACATGGGACTATTCAATAATAGTCCCATGTTAACAGATCTTAACCTACTAATTAAGTTTTGTGCATGCAAGAAAAGCTCAACATTTTGGTGTATTGTGAGTAATATAGCAATAATTAACTTACGTGTTTTAATAATCAGATTTGTGCCTTTCCCAAATATAAGCTTGTCGAAACCTCCAGTCACACACTACAAAAGCAAACAGCAAAAACCAGCGATACCCAAGATGATCACTTTGCAAGCTCTCTAAACATTTAAGCGCCTTTTTGACAACAGATAATAAATCAAATGTTTGACTAACAACAAGAGAATCAACCATATTATACTAGTGGATTCAGTTGTAATGTTAAAAAGGTAAAAGGACAGCAGTATTTTGTAGTTCTGCCAAAAAGCTTCATTATTCCCTTTGGGTTTAAAGTCTAAATTAAGTCTTTGTAGTTTTTTTTTTTTCTTAAACATATATTTCACATTCTCTCGCCAAATTACTTCTGTTTACTATACCTTTATACTATTTCCTGTCATATTAATTGCATGATTTTTTCCCCTTATCTATTGCTGTATCATCCCGTAAAGACAAAGTAATAAGAAAAACAACACAAATCTTCATCCTGAGACCTGTCCATACGGATTAACTGATATCTGACAATGCAACATTTCTTTTTCCATTTCAAATCGATAAGTTATAGAAGGACAACATGAAATAAAGTGATTTCAGAACAAATAACACTACTAATCATGAACTTACTTGTTTCAACTATCAGCTTTGTGCCTGTCCCAAAGATAAGCTTGTAGTTTCCACTTCCATAATTCACACAATGCAAGAGCACTAATCAAAAACTACCTAGCCTGAGTGGCACATTAACATTACTAAAGATAATGAGCAAAGTTATTTTTACCAAAATTAAAACCATACAACTAAATTCATTACCATCTCTAAAATAAATAAGAAAAAAATGGCTTATTTAGAGAATCCTTTGAAATGATACCTTTACCTTTGAAATTTGTATGTTTACATCATCTCAATTATATTTAGGGGATATGTAGGTTAAATTATATATCTGAGTTCTAACAAAAAAAGAGTTTTAAAATGTAGTGTTTACCTGAACTTATAGTGAGCTTTGTGCCTTTGCCGAATATTATTTTTTGTAATCCCGTCTGAGTCACACACAGTTTTACAGTCACACAAAAACATGCAGCAAAAAAAATGCATGCTGCCATATGCATGCAGGTTCAGTAACAGGCTCAAATTATTAGCATTATTTAATGCACCAATCATTATGAACAATGAATGATTCTTTGCTACATTTAATAATCTTATCCTGCCAAAAAAAAAACTACTTTCATGATCCTTTTTCCCCTTCATATTATAGTAACAACTAAAATGATACTAATCTCAACCAGCTGAATTAATTCACTTATAAATGTTTAACTATTTCCACCATATTACTGGCAGTTATGAAGGCAAAAATCGAATTCAATGAATAAAGGATAAATAATAATCTTCAACTTACTTGTTTCAACTATCAAATTTGTGCCTGTTCCAAAGATAAGCTTGTTGAATCCAGTGCTACCAGTCACACAATGCAAAACTATCAATCAAAAACTATCTGGTCTGAGAGGCTAGGGTTCCTATAACTAAAACTATAAACCTAAACTCGTCAAACAAAGGGATTTTATGTAGTGAAATCCATACTAATGACTACCTTTGAAAGCTATGTCTGCAATATCTAAATTTTGTAAAACTATTTAAAACATGCTGATGGATTATAGACTTTGCCAACAAAATACTACTTGATATACACTTACTGTAACTACTTTTTCCAAAAAACAGTTTATCAAAAATTTTTAACAATGGGAGACATTAATGGAAATTCACTGTACTCTATGTAATAGTGATTATATTTCACTTACTTGTTTCAATGAGCAACTTTGTACCTTTCCCAAATATAAGCTTATTGAGTCCTCCTGCATTCACACACTACTTAACCTAACAGCAAAAACTACTAAGCCAAAGTGCCCTCCATTGCTCAGTTGAACTGCAAACTTACATCTGTATAATTGTACATATAATATTACTACATGCATTTTGACTTAAAAGTGCATTTGACAATTATAACCTGATGTAAATACTCCAATGTTAAATAAATTATTCTCTAAAAAACATTTACTGTTGGTTACCAATTTCACATAAAATCAGCCCAGAAATAATATTAAAAAGTGGGATTCAGCATTCTACAACAATCCACAATCGCAACTTATTTTCAAGGTTAGCTAATGTAACACTTCAGATTAAAAATCAAATACACAACACTAATAGTCAAAAACATATTACATAATAACACTAATAATCATAAACTTACTTGTTTCAACTACCAACATTGTGCCTGTCCCAAAGATTAGTTTGGTACCTCCACCTCCATAAGTCACACAATGTAAGATTACTAAACAAAAACTGAGAGCCTCTGGGCTATTATTATTGCTATAAACTGAAGCTAAATCTAGAAATCTAGAAATCCCTTCTGATGATTCCTTCAGACACATTTACATTTGGGATTTGCATGTCTATACTATCTACATGTGAAAATTCATGTTTTTTTTTTTTTATTCTAAGTGGTTCAGTCAGACTTTCATAATTGAATAATCATTCAATTCAATTCAATTAAATTCAATTAAATTCAATTCACCTTAATTTGTATGGCACTTTTACAATGCAGATTGTGTCAAAGCAGCTTCACATAAAAGATCATAGTAAATTGAAACAGAGTAGTTTAGTTTTCAGAGTTTAAGTTCAGTTTAGCTCAGTTCAGTGTGGTTTAATAATCACTACTGAGAGTCCAAACACTGAAGAGCAAATCCATCGATGCACAGCTCTACAGATCCCGAACTATAATCGTCAATGGCTGCACTTCACATAAAAGCATTCTTATAAAGCAATCCAATATTTTTAATTATAATAAATCCTGTCCAAGTTGATGCACTCAATAGTTGAATTTCTTTAAATGTGTGTATTTGGCAGAATTGACACATTTACCCATGATACTTCTTTAATTATTATTTATGAGTGGGGATATGTATGTCTATTATTATATGCTGTTGTTATATTATAAATAGTTATTTTACGGATGTTTAAGAGTTAGAAAATGCACTGTTTACCTGTATTTACAGTGAGCATTGTGCCTTTCCCAAATATTATTTTCTGAGCTCCTCCCTGAGTCACACTTAGTAATATCACTATCCAAAAACATACCAGAGATAACTCATAGTACTATGCAAGCAGACTGGTTAACACTTTAAGATAACACTCCCATCATAAACGTTATTTATTTACTAAATCAAAAGCATCAGTAATTATGAACTAACAATGAACAATATTTTAGCTGCATTTAATAGGTATAAATATGAACAAACATCAATTACAAATTACAATGCTGATTATCGTTACATACTATAAAAATGCTCATCGTTAATTCAAGATACCTAATGCATTGACTAATGTTAAAAACCTACATTTATGATCTCATGTTCTCTAGTAAAAGGTATATGTTGTGAATCATACACCAAAAAAAAAAATTCCTGGTTGACTTAAATTTAAGCTGAAACCAATTAACTTTTTGAATCCATTGAACTAATATTATGTTAAACTAACTGGCTAGCATAATTTAAACATTTTTGTTAGAACATCATTGACTTAGTTTAATAAGTTTCAATGAACTAAAAACATATGCTATCATGACTAATTGATCATATTATTTTTTACAGTGTAGAGAAGTGCCAAAGAAAATCAATTTTACCTGTATTTACTGTGAGTTTTGTGCCTTTGCCAAATATAATTTTACGTACTCCAGTTCCAGTCACACACAGATAAATAGCCACACAAAAACATACTGATTACCTTTAAGGTAAAACACAAGTTAACAAATATTTTTTTCTAAATCTAAGATCTCTAAATGCGCCTAAACATGATGATCTTATTTCACTTACTTGTTTCAATGAGCAACTTTGTGCCTTTCCCAAATATAAACTTAGTGAGTCCTCCTGCATTCACACACTACTAAACCTAACAGCAAAAACTACTGAGCCAAAGTTCCCTCCATCGCTCTCTTAAACTACAAATTTAAACTCTTTAAAATGTAAACATTTTCATAACTGCATATCAATTTGGTTCTGTGTAACAAATAGAGTTTATTAAAGTAGATATGACTCAAACACAATACTGTTTGTATATAAATTAAACCAGGTGTAGATATTCAAATATTACTTTACATATACATTACATATTCCTTTAAAATATTTGACTATTGGTAATAATAGCAAATTCTCCATACTCACTTTCATTAACATATAAGTTGGTGCCAGAACCAAAGATCAGCTTTCCATATCCACTTCCATCATTCACACAGCACAAAACGCCATAACTTTAACTCATTCCACTCGCATAAACATGTTCAACATTATTTTGACTTCTAACTGCATATTATATATAATATCCTTAATCTATGAGTACTACACCATAAGTGCTTTTAAATGTGAATCAACATTTGTTTTTGTTTTATCCTAGTAAATGTAAATATATTAAATTTAAAAAAACGTAACACGGTTTTACCTGAAATTACAAAGAGTCTTGTGCCTTTCCCAAATATTAATTTTCTTACTCCGACATCAGTCACACACAGTTATATAGCTAAACAAAAACATGCCGACTACTTCAGGGAAACAGTATTTCACTATAAAAAGTATTACAAAAATGATATGCCTTCACAAAGCAGCTTTAAGATTCGTGCAAACACATTTTAAACTAATAATTATTTAAAAGTATTGCCCTAGGCTAGAAATGCAATTCTTCTCATAAAACAACATCGAGTCAATGTCTATAATAATACTAATAATCCTGCACTTACTTGATTCAACTACCAACTTTGTTCCTGTCCCAAAGATAATCTTGTTCACTCCACCAGTCACACAATGCAAGACCACTAAGCAAAAACTATCTGTCCTGTATGACTCGATCAGTCTTTCAAAAATGAATAATTTAAATAACTTGTTTGCATGAAATTATTCATATGATCAAGTTATCCAGTATTTTATCTGTAAATGCTGTCCAGGTATATATGCACAATTTAATTGGCATGCTTTAAATACATCTGGTTCTTTTGACAGCCAAGTTTTGAAAGCCAAATTGATGTCATTTCATGAACTGGACATCTGATGTAAAGTGGATTGACTTGGATGACTTGGACAGACAAATTTACAATTGTAATGTAATGTAACAATGTAATGTTACAATTGAAAATCAGATACAAAAATATCCATTTAGTCTGTGTTTTCTTAGGAATGAATAAAAGTTAGGAAATGTAGCATTTACCTGTATTTACAGTAAGCTTTGTGCCCTTCCCAAATATTAGTTTCTGAAATCCAGCCTGATTCACACAAAGTTAAACACCTACACATAAACATGCTGGAAATGATGCATGTTGTCAGACACGGTAACGTGTATAATAAGATAATAGTCATATTATTAACCTCGTTTAATGCAATTGTAATTGTGAACTAACAATGAATAATACTTTTGCATTTATTATCTAGGTTAATAAACACTCCCAAAAAATGTGTTTTGCTACTTATTAAAACTGTGAATTTAAAATTGACAGAATCAACACAAATCTTGAGGTTTTTTGTTTTTTTTTAACAACTTAATCGTCTTATGTTCTATGCCTATAAATTTGCTAACACAACTAGACTAAATTAATCAATTTGTGTTGGGACAACATGAAGCAACTGTGTGAAACCCAGCATTTATTTTATAGAGAAGTTCTTTTATGTGCGATAAATGAACACAAATGACCAATTTCGGTTTAATTATATTGTGCTTACATTAGTATTTACTGTAAAAAGGATATAGTTCATTTGTAATGCCTTATGAATTATTGTTTACTTGATCTTAAGGTGTTACTATATATATATATATATATATATATATATATATATATATATATATATATATATATATATATATATATATATATATATATATATATATATTTTTTTTTTATCCATGTTTCTTCTTAGAGAGAAGTTAATACGTTTTTCCAGCATTTCCAAGACAAAACAGAATTTTAGAAACGTTAAGAATTCTTAGGTTAAGAAATAAAAATACCTTCTATAAAAGAAATTTCTTTAATTTGGCCAAAACATTTAACTTACGTGTTTCAACGAGCAGTTTTGTGCCTTTTCCAAATATAAGCTTATCGACTCCCCCTCTATTCACACACTACTAAACCAAACGTCAAAAACTACTAAGCCGAAGTGTCCTCCATCGCTCTGTTAAACTAGTACAAACTTACAAATTTGTCATGTGTAAATGCTACAGTTTAACTTCGCTAAATAGATTATTGCCTAATAAATCCAAACGATATACAAATTAACCACAGATTTAGATCCATTTTATGTAAAATAAGCAGGAATAGTAAAATCATACTCACTTTCATTAATATATAATTTGGTGCCAGAGCCAAAGACCAGCTTTCCATAAACACTTTCATCATTCACACAGTATGAAACACCATAACTCTAACTGCTTACTAGTTATGATGTTAGACATTTAGACTTTTGACATTGCGAACATATATAGACTCAGCATTACTTTGACTTTTAACTGCATATTTTCAATTAACATGATCTTCTATTATGTGTACTACAATACAAGTGCTTTCAAACAAAGAGTGAACATTTTTGTTTTATACTGTATCTTGTAAAGATATAAATGAATAAAAAGAGGAATATATTTTACCTGAATCTACAAAGAGCCTCGTGCCTTTCCCAAATATTATTTTCCTCCCTCCAAAGTCAGTCACACAACATTACAAAGCTACACAAAAACACGCTGACTGCTTCAGAATTCATTACAGATATTATTCTATTTAAATATCCGGATTCACATACCAAAATGGTTTAAAGCAGCTTTATGCTTCATTCACATTCTGAAATATTAATAAAGGTAATAAACAAATAATATGAACAAAAATGCAAATCTTCCCATTAAACCGTAATAATTTACTTACTTGTTTCAATAATCAGATTTGTGCCTTTGCCAAATATAATCTTATTGAATCCACTTCCAGTCACACACTACAAAACCAAACAGCAAAAACTGGCGATACCCAAAATGATCACTATACTGTACGTAAAAACTCATTCTCTTTTCATATTAACTTTTCAACGAAAGACAATAAAATGAATGTTTGACCGACAATGAGAGAATCAGATTGTAAATCGTGTTATAATATTGGATTAAGTTCTAATCTTTTGAGCAAAAAAAAAAAAAAAAAAAAAAAAAAAAAAAAAATCACATCAGTATTTTGCATTTCTGGTGATAAAATCCAACATTTCCACTGGGTCTAAAGTCAGATTAATTTGCAATATTTATTCTTTAAACATCTTCAGTCAACAGTACTTGACTTAAACACTTCATCCTACTTGAATACTACTATGCCTTCATGCTATTTGCAATCAGAATTATTGCTTTTTTTCATTACATGTTCTTATTTAAAACCATCTTTTTCCATTTCATCCCATAAAGACACAGTAATGAGTAAAACAACACAAGTCTCTGTCCTGATATGCGGCCATCTGAATGAATTTTGACATCTGAAAAAAGGTTAACTAACGCAACAATAGTATTATTTAGTCTGATGATAATTATAGAAGGATAAAAGGATAAACTAATAATTCTATTAAACCTGGACTTACTTGTTTCAACTATTAACTTTGTACCGGTCCCAAATATAAGCTTGTAGCCTCCACTTGAACCAGTCACACAATGCAAGACCACCAACCAAAAACTATCTGTCTTGAATAGCTTAATCAGTCTTTTAAAAATGAATCATTAGCAGCAATGATTTTTATTTCACTTCGCATGAAAGCATTCTCATAATCGTATTAATTTATGCTGTATTTTGGAGTACTGTGAATGCTAATATAATTACTGTAAATACGCACGTATTAGTTTCTCTGAAAAAGATTAAATTGTCAAATATATCAGCCTATATCATTCCATAATCTAGATATTTGAAATGTAGCAAATCCATTCCAGATTTTCACTGACAATTTTTATAATCAAGATTATTTTTGTATAAACACTGTAATAATGTCTATGGTAAATTCATTTTAAGGTACGGAATGAACTAATAATAACTTAAAATATATATTTTCATGCTCTCTCTCTTGAAAAATAAAATAAAATAAAAAATAAATAAATAATAATCATAATAATAACTATATATATATATATATATATATATATATATATATATATATATATATATATATATATATATATATATATCACAGAATTATAAAATTGCTGAATGAATTAAACTTTACCTGTATTTACAGTGAGTTTTGTGCCCTTCCCAAATATAACTTTCTGGATTCCAGCTCCAGTCACACACAGTTAAACATCCACTCAAAAACATGACGACTGATCAAATGGTTTGCTTATAAAATTCTTATAAAATTTGTTAATTTGAAAAAAAAATAATAATAATTTGTTCCAACTTGGACAATGTCAAAATGATCAGAAATTTGAGGTACATAATAACAATAATAATAATAATAATGATAATTTACTCACTTGTTTCGATAATTAGATTTGTTCCTTTGCCAAAAAGAAGCTTATTGGCTCCATCCCTAGTCACACATTACAAAACCAAACAGCAAAAACTAGCAATACCGAAGATTATGATCATATGAAAAATTCAACTCCTTTTTCAGATAAACCGAACATTTCACTGACAGATAATACAATAGATGTTTGTTGTTATTGTAAATTCTGGATTTAGTTTTAATATTTTGTGTTAAATTACAGCAGTATGTATGATTGGTTATTCCAACTGGGTCTAAAGTAATAATGAATTCTCCAGTAATTATGCATATTTTAAATCTACTTTTAATATCTTAAAGAATCAATTACACAGTAACAAGTTCACTACACCCTCATCCTGTCAAATTCATTGTTTTATTTTCAACTCTTTGCCTATTAATCTTTAAGTGAGTAAATTAAAACATCCCTAACACCGAACCTGCCACACTCAGCCATCTGGATTAACTATGGCAACATCATTTATTATCCGACAAGAGGATAACTAACCCAACACTTTCTCTCTTCAGACTGATGACAGTAAAGAGGGACAAAATCAAATGGAGTACTTATAAACACAAACTTACTTGTTTCAACTATCAGTTTTGTGCCTGTACCAAAGATAATCTTGTATCCTCCACCTCCAGTAGTCACACAATGCAAAAGCACCAAACAAAAACTAACTGGCCTGAGTGGCTCAATAAATCTCTCATAAATACACAATTAGCAATTTGTCATTTATGATTAATCTTATTAATCCATCTAGTATAACAAATTTAAAAACAAATTTATTGGCCATACTTTCATTTAGTTTAGATTGTTAGTTTTAGTAAGGAACTAAATGTACTAATTCTGTAAACATATTTAATATTATAATCATGATCTGGACACTTGAATCAATTTGAATAATTTTCACTGACAAATTTACAATTAAAACGTATAACAAAAGGCCTTTTCTAAATTATATGTGGGGATTTGTATATTTATTATTATGTCCATGTTCTTTTAAGAATAAACTAGTATAAAATGTAGTTTTTACCTGAATTTATGGTGAGTATTGTGCCTTTCCCAAATATAACTTTGTTTATTCCAGTTCCAGTCACACACAGTGCAACACCCACACAAAAACATAATGACCAATTATAAATCTTGAATACCTAAGCTGACTAACTGTAAAGAAAGAATACCTTTTTTCCACCTACAACTCTCATAATGTTCCTAAACTGAGAGAATGTCAACAACATCAGGAATTTGCTGTAGCTTATAGTGCTTATAATTAACTTACTTGTTTCAATAAGTAATTGTGTGCCTTTCCCAAATATAAGCTTTTCGATGCCGGCTCTATTCACACATTATAAAACCAAACAGCAAAAACTACTGACAAATATATACATAGAGAGAGATGCACTGATGTAGTGTATTTATTTATTTATTTACATATTATACTTTCTATTCCCTAATAACATCCTCTCCAAGTGCACCAGACACTTTCCTCTGAACACTCTGTTACAAGAAAACATTAAATTAACTTCTAAACTAACTAAGACTTGTCTAACATCTATAAATTTCTGTTCTCTGTGATTTGAGATGTTTCTTTACCCTATTTGTAAGTCTCTTCGGACAGAAAAGGCCTTCTAAATGATTAAGTGTAAATGTAATTAAGATATTTTAATACTTCAATTTCAAAAGAGAATCAGGAAAGTCAATTGTTACACAAAGATCTATTAAAATGTTCTGTAAAATTTAGCTTAAATTGCAGTAATTAAACTCAAAATTAAATGTTTGCATCTGTTGTTCCTTTAAAATGGCAATTGATATTTGGGGGCTGTTTTCTTTTGTTAGAACAAGTGTTTATGAAGTGCCAAACATAATGAACTTACTTGAACCAACTGTTAATGTTGTGCCTTTCCCAAAAACAAGCTTTCTAGCACCACCAGTATTCACACAATGTCACAGCACACATCAAAATCCACTTCACATGACACACGAATCTAGAATGCGTTAAACCTCATGCAAACTACTATTAAAGTATGTTCTGTAAAAAAAAAAAGCACACTTCTATTTAAATCTCTATTATATCTGACCAAAATAAGGCTTAATATGACATTATGTTTGCATTTCTGTCAAATGAATTGCTCACTTGCACACTGAAGAATGCATTTTTATGTAATAGAAAAGCATGTGCTTTCTTTACACTATAAGAATATACTTGAACACACTTACTTTTTTCAACAGTCAGTTTGGTACCAGAGCCAAAAATGATTTTCAAGCCTCCACTTTGAGTCACACATTAAATTTTGTCTCTACAGAAACTTCCTCAGTGCTCCTACTTATAATTATGTATTTTTAAAAGTAGAAACACTTTATAGTAAGGCTCAAAATAGGTTAGTATATAACATTTTTGCCATTTAAGCCAACTAATGTTAACTTTGCTGGTCAACATTGCTAAAAACAACGCTAAAATATTTTCCATATTAAACTGAATATTTGACTATATCACTAATCTTTTAACGAAAAGCCAGAGTTTAGATCCACAATTCACAAACAAAAACAAAGAATTCAGCACACCTTAAGGGCCAATGGATATACAATATAAACAAACTTACTTTTTTCAACTATTAACTGTGTGCCTTTCCCAAAGATAACCTTGAATCCTCCAGTTCCACTAGTCACACAATACCACATCACTAAACAAAAACCTGAATGTCCTAAATGACTAGAATCAAACTTATCCTAGTTAACTAAAATAATAAATGGTCTAAAACCTAAAACAATCATGTAAAGCACTGTAGAAATGGAACTATGTGGGTCAAAGTATATTTCAAGCATCAAAACAATAAAAGTTTAAAATTAGCTTATATAAAGATTTAGATATTTATCCACCACGTATCTTCGAATGTGCATGGTGTAAACTTTATTTTGTAATATTTGCGGCAGCTATCTATGTTTGCCAGAAAAAAACCCTGCTAAAATGTAATTTAGTGCAACTAAATTTTATATACCAAAAAAGTTAATACTTTTAGGCATAATTAGAGCAATTTAAAGTCATTAAAACCATTTAAAGACACGTTAATACTCTAAAGATCAGAGATTGAGCTGATAAAAGGCTCCATTGTCTTTTTTAATCCTTATTTACCATTATCAGTCAAACCACTTTTAAAAGACGTTTAAATCCTTAAAACAATTTGATAACATTTAACATGATCATGTTTTCTATAATATATTTAAATGAATACATTTCCAAAAAAGTATGTAATTTAATTTTCACGTAAATGAATCTGTTACACTGAATGATGACAGAACATAAATTTAAAATTTCATCCAAATGTTGACTTTTTTTCCACAAAAGTTATTCAGAGCATTAAAATTGATGCATTTAATTTACTTTTAATGTCTGTAAAATCACTTTTACAATTGTAATCATGCAAATGAGACCCGTACATATGTGTATATTCCTAAAATTAATTCATATATTGATTTTATGATCTAGATTGTCTGCATAATTACTTGACTCATTAATAAACACTTACTTGTTCCAACTATTAGTTTGGTTCCAGAGCCAAAATGGATCTGATAGAGCCCAGATGAAGTCACACAATGCAGTTTACCAACACAATAACTTCACACATTGAAATCAATAATCAAGCATTTACTATTTGACATTTTCTTCTTAATTATGTTCAATGTAAACACACTGCTTATCAACAATGGCTCTTTAAGCAAATATGATAAGAAACAAAATGTACACACTATTTCAAAGTACTAATGAAATTATTTAACTTACTTGCATCAATTATCAATCGTGTTCCTGATCCAAAGATCACCTTATAACCTCCTCCAGAAGTCACACAACACGACAACACACAACCAAAACCCTCTGACATAACAATCACAAGTCTACTGTTAACAGTTTAAACAGCTATTAAAATTAAAAATCAGTTTCTACTTTAGTTTCAAGAACTGCTTTTAACTAGTCCTGAAACTAATCATATTTCAGACATTAATATTCCACAATCTCATTACCACTGTAATTAAAGCAATCCTTTAAATAAAAGTATAAATAAAGGAACGTGTGTGATTCTGAACTCACTTGTACTAACATGTAGTTTCGTGCCAGAACCAAAGACCACTTTTCCATATCCATCAGTCACACAATGTAAAGCCTCATAACTATAACTAACTTCAGCACAATTGTGAATACTGCATAGTCAACACTGTAAACATTTCATAAAACTTATTTTTAAATATTCACAATTATACTAAATATTTAAATTTATTTGCAATGCATTGCTCTTGTATTAATGTAAATTACAGGTTTTCTCACATGCTTTACATATTTTTTAAATCATTCTACAAGTTTATATTTACATTAGTCATTTAGCGGATGGTTTTGTCCAAAGTAATTACAGCATAAATGTTGCATTATTAATAATGGTGCAAATACAAATCAATGTTATTTTAGTATCATTACGATACAATGAATAGAATTAATTAATTGTTTATTTTTAGATTTCCCATTTTTACTTTAATAATGTTTTAGTAATTTTGCAGTATTTTTAATCTATTTTGCTTTCATTAATTTCTATTCTAGTGTTCATTTTTAGCAAAACCAGTCTAAATATATGGAAATTTGATATTTTTATACTATAATAACCGTGATGGAAAACGATCATTCTTGTTTGCATTTCATCTTGGTGCACTTATTTAGAGGAGTTACAATTGCACTTTGATATCTAAAGTGCAAAATAATAATAATAATTTACCTGCATTTACAGTGAGCTTTGTGCCCGTTCCGAATATCAGTTTCTGTGCTCCAGTAGTCACACACAGTTAAACCACCACACAAAAACATGCTACTTGTTCAGGAGAAATGATCTATATACTTTTCTGTAGAAACCTTAAAAATTCAGTGTCTCCTAAAGTCTACACCGCCACTGAATAAACATCATTTCAATATTCATGTAAAGTAAACAGAGAAGATAATTTAAAAAACAATTCTTACTGGCATGGGCTGCTAATTTAGTGCCTTTCCCAAATATTATCTTCAATTCACCGGTAGTCACACATAATTAAATACCTCAACAATAACTCATCACAAGTTACCTTTTGTTCTCTTATAATCTAACTATATTTGTATTTAAAATACTCAATTTTTAATCTAGTGAATTAGGAAGACATGATAAAGAAATGTAAACAGTGATCTTTATCAACTTACTGCTTTGGATTATCAGTTTTGTTCCTGTTCCAAACAAGATCTTTGATGCCATTCCAGTAGACACACAATGTCAGAGCACAAAACAAAAACCCTAAGACTATATAATCAATAAGGATATTTATAAGGACTGGTAAATGTGGTATATTATTAAAATCACAATAAATATGTAGGTGATTAAGAAGTGTTTAAAAAAAAAAGTCCTGCAACACACTGTAAAATTACTTTTCGAAGTTTACAAGTCTTTGAACTTCTAACTTTAATGTTTAGTTATGTGTTACTCTTAATTATTTGTAATATCTATAATTATATAATTGTAATGCACTAACAATTTTGGAGTAAATGTTGCTTCCAAGTAAAACCTTCAGTGTTTTGTTTAGTACATTGGTTTTTGAACAATAACTATAAATCTATAGAAAATGCTTACTCGTTTCAACTGTAAGTTTAGTTCCAGAGCCAAAATACGCAAAGTCCCCACTAGTCACACACAAATTTTGTCTTTAGCAAAAGCTCTCTACTATGTGAAATGCAACAATTTTTTAAATGTCCTATTTTTCTCTTTAATCTACTAGAATGAGTAGACAAGTAATTAATGAAGTCAAATAGGATCATGTTTTAATGCTTGTTAATTCTTGTAACTCAGGAAAGGGATTTTGCCATTGCGTTGCATGTGGTACATAAAAAAAATAGCGATTTAATTGAGAAAAATGCTTTTAGCACATGACTAAAACAAACACATACATGTATGACTTACATATTATATAAAGCGATGTTTTGTATTATGGTTTACAACTTTTTGCTGTACTTGCCTGGGTCGACGATGAGTTTTGTTCCGGCACCAAATATGATCTTATAATTCTCTCTATTCACACAGAGCTACAGCCTATACCAAATACCCAATTTACACATCCACCTGAAGAACTGGCTCTCATTTATATTTTATAAGTGTTACATAACTAAGGATGGAATTAGAAAACAATGACTAACATAAAACAACTTGTGTTAATGTGCACTGTTATACTTTTATAGATGTTTGTTATGTGTATATTAAGAACAGCAAGTCAGAAATGATCAAATTAACATTTGTAGATGATCAATCTACAAAACTAAAATACAACTAAATCTATATTTAAGCTATATTTGAGCTTTAAGTTGTTTTTTTTTTCTTTCTTTTTAAAAAAGCATTGGGTTTGAAATTAACCTTTTGACAATACCAAAATACACTAATTGTTATTTACCATCATAGTTTTCTAGATGCTTAATAAAACTCAATTCATATCTTCAGCAAATAGACATTTCAGACAGCTTTACACAATGCAAAATTGTTTAAAGGTGTGATTCAGTCATTTTTTGTTAAGGGTATTAGAAAATATATTTTATACCTGAATTTACTGTGAGTTTCACTCCTTTTCCAAAAATAATCTTCCCCGCTGCTCCACTACTAGACACACAGTACTTTGTGCAGAAACAAATACAACATTTATGGCATCAACAAACCAGATGCATAAACTACACTGTAAAACAATGCTGGGTTCTACACAATGAATTTGTGTTTGCACTATATGAAGGAATTAAGTTAACTTATTTTTACTAACTTAAGTGGCCTGAACATAAAACAATTAAGTTCTTCCACAAAAGACCTCAAGAATTGTGTTGTTTCAGCTCATTTTAAATTAGTTTAAACAAACAGCAACCATCATGTTTTGAGTGTACTGTATGCCTAAATTACTTTTTTTGGTTTAAATATTGAATTATGCTTATCTAATCTGACATTACTGTAAAGATTAACCTTTAACGGCGAGCAAAATAAGGATGTACCTTTATTTCATTTTATTTTATTAATATATTGTTTATTTTTCTACAATTTATTTTATCCTTTTTTTGCTTTGTACACGTATGAAAAAAGTCCTTTATAGCTTAATGAAATTAACTAAATTAGTAATTCTTCCTGACCCATTTCAGTTCCATATTCACTATCTTTACCCATTACAGCCAATTATTTCTCTGTCACTAAACCCAAGAATCTTCAAGCAGCAAGATAAGTGTCTGCATTAAACAAAAATACTTGCCTGATTCAACAAACAGCTTTGTTCCACTGCCAAAAATCATCTTGTTAGTATTTGCATCCACACAGCACTACAACCTGTATCAAATACTCTAAACACTACACATCACTGCAAAGAGGTAAAAGTGACTTTATAGTCACATAGACTCCTATACTGGCTATTTTAGTTTTATTTTTTATATTCAGTGATTAAATCTTTTAAATATATTGTTAAATTGTGAAACAAGTTCTTCTAACACGATTATAGCCTTGATAATGCCATAATTCATACAACTCCATACAGTGCCACATATTTAGTCTGTTTTTCTTACATTTTATCTTCTGTTTCAGCAACAGATATAATTTTACATCTCTTACTTACTTGATTCAATGATAAGACTGGTTCCTTGAGCAAAAATCATCTTATTGCCAGCACCAACATTCACACAGCAGATTATCTCACTACAATATCCTTTACTGGACTAAAAGTCAATTTGATGTAGAAAAATGTTCCTCTCAAAAAGTATTAGTTTTATATTTATTCCCAAATAACACACTGGATCAAGCACACAATTTTTGAAGACTTCAAGTATTTCCTTTTAATAAAAAAAATATTTGATCCATTTAGAATATTTTTTATAAAACAATGTATACAATAAATGTTAGAAAGTAAAAACAACGCAGAAATACACACAGCTTTTAAAATTCATGAAAAGATAAATAAACCTACCTGCAACTTTGTTTTTTGGTTTTAGTCCAGATTTAAATAAAATAAAATAAAATAAAATAAAATAAAATAAAATAAAATAAAATAAAATAAAATAAAATAAAATAAAATAAAATAAAATAAATAAAATAAAATAAAATAAAATAAAATAAAATAAAATAAAATAAAATGCTGAAGAGGAAACTTACTTGAATGGATGAAAAGTTTAGTTCCTTGACCAAAGATTATCTTTCCAAGGCTGCCAGTATTCACACATGGCTACACACACATACATAAACCTATGCACCACATTTCACTGCTCATTTACTCTTTTAAACGTATTGGATAAATCTGATTTTCAGGAAAAGTTACGATGCTTTTTGATATATATAATATTATTTAACACTCCAAAAACAAAAAATCCAAATGTGACACCAAATTTTGTTTTTAAAAAATAAATAAAATTTTACATAAACTTTTAATAAAGCATCCATAATTTGTATATATAAAACATAAAAATATACATACTGTAAATGTTTAAGTCAAACACATTTTGAAGAGAATTTTAAAAGATGCCTCCAAACTAGCAGATCGAAAAAATGTTAGATTAAACTAAACTACATTTTACAAATAGCTTATATCTTTACATATTTTATATTATACAAGCATTTCTAAAAAGTAAAAAAAAAATCTGAAACTTACTTGATTCCACAATTAGTTTCATTCCTTTTGCAAAAATAAGCTTGTCGTTGCCTCTAGTCACACAAAGTTATACGCTATAGCAGAAACTCCCTGCAAAAGCCTCGAGCACACAGAACACTACTTTTGCAACTAAAAAAAATACCAATGATTTTATATTATTGTATTGAGCAGCATATGACATTTAGTTAAAATTTAAATGTAGGCTAAAGTTGGATTTAGTTGAAAAGTGACTAAATACTAAAGACTTTCAAATAGCTATGCAGTTCGATATTTTAATGTAAATGTTAAATGATTGCACGTTTTTTACAAAAGATACCAAGATTGCATTTTTCAATTTACATCACACAAATTGTTATTTAGAAACCTCTATATTCAGAAGTATTCGGGTAAACACATAATAATAACTTACTTGTGTCCACAATGAGCCAGGAACCATGCCCAAATTGGACCTGGCTAACTCCGATAGCATTCTCACAATGCTACACTACTTCACAAAAACCTCTCTACACAAAGAGCAACTCTATATCATTTAAAGGCTCATACTGAATTACTTTTTCAGAAATATTTTCTAATAATCTCTAAAACATTGCATTTGTGACTAATATACAATCTAATGACAACACAATGTAGTTTATACTCTATCTTTCATTTTCAAAGAAGAAGTAACCAGTTTTTAAATGTGTTGACTGTATTGAAATGAAGTTATACAACCGCCATGTATAGACGTCACGTTCTTGCATTACAGAAATAAAGTAATAATGATAAAAAGATACATCTCACCTGACCTGACCGAAAGTTTTGTGCTAGTGGCAAAGATTATCTTATTGATTCCCTGGTCATTCACACAACACTTAAAATGGTGTCAAAAACCTCTTTCCCCTCAAACTCCCTAAACTGATCAATATTTACATGTGCAAACTAAGGTTGAAAAATATACTAAACTATTAATTACTAAGCTATCAGAAGGGATGTTTAACTCATTCACTTATTTAATTAAAAAAGGAAAACACTTTTGAAAGTCATAATTTTAGTGTTCAAAAAGCAAAAAGAAGAGCTATTCAAAATAACACTCACTTTGCTGCACAATTAACTTGGTTCCGGATCCGATTAATAGCTTGAAGTTCGAACCAGATGGCCACAGTGCTGCATTCCCAGACATAAAACCTCTTCCCACAACACAGAGATAAAGGTGATAGTTTTAATGATATACTGTCACATCTTCATTTACCAAACACTTATTAATCAATGAAAATATCTAAAAATGATTGTTATATATAATTAAATTAATGCTTTTACCTTAATTTCAGCAATTTAAAGCACAAGCTAAAACATGTTCAATTATCTTGGAACTTTCAATTAATCTTTCAACATTTCAGATGATATCAAAATTCTATTTAAATCCATAAAACATTTAAAAGCACCCTAAAAGTGCCTTAAAGTTCTCTAACTTTTGTCAACTTATATGGATTGATCCCCTGAACGTATTTTCAACTGAATTAGTATGATTTAATGTTTTATTTATAATTACTTTTTATTTTGTACTATTTTATTTTGCTTATTATATGCTCCTTGAATATAATGTTATATTTGTTTAACATTGGTAGTTGAAAATGTCTGCTTGTTATTTGAAGGTTAAAGAGGAGAATAAAAATTCTACATTTCATAATAGACATGCTTTTTTTTAAACTCTGATTTAACTTTAGACACACGATTATGAAATCAAAACTCACAAGTAGCTGTAGAAAATCACAGACAGCAGTAAGAGTGTCAGTGATTGTCATGTAAAAAAACAAATATGACATTTATCTTTAGTGAAACATATAATAGATTCACAAACAAACTGTTTAAATCCTTACCTTAGAGTCCCAACTCCTAACTGATATCAGATCCTGGGATATTTCTACACTTCATCTGTAAGAAACAGTGTATTAGTGGATGAGTTTTCTCCCACAGCACAATTTTTGCTCAAACATCATTCCAAACCAGACAAATAACCTGACATTTGCCCTGCAGAGCATTTTACTGCGAAGAAAATAACCCAAAATAGAAGAAACAGAGTAACTCACCTCTTCATACAGACAGTAGTGTTCTACTGGCCTAGTTTTAACGTGACACAAGGTCTATTTATTGCTCTTCGTTTTTGTAAACAATGTCAGCCTATTAAACTAGATGTTCTACTTTAAGGAGATTTTAACTCTAATCTAACGTTTGTAAACTTACAAAACACTTCAGTGTCTTTTTGTGTTGGATGTGAGGTTAGGCATTAGCAAACGTTGCAGTAAGTAACTGAATCAAATGTGCTACTTGTAAACAGCAATGATTGGTTTTACTTTGTAGTCGAAAAAACTTACAACGGTGTTAAGCCAGACTTAAACCGGTATATGAAGCAGGCCGGACTTAAATTTTAATCCCCTGGAGCCAAAACAGATTATTTAAATCTAGCATGTTTACACAAAACAAGCCAACAACCGTGGAAAGGAGAATATTTGATGTCAATGATACACGCGGCCACTAGAGGCCACTCAAGTTCTCATTGAAGACTGAAAGCAAAGATATCCATGGCTGAAACACACAGACGGCCACAAGAGTGCAGCATACCATATATTTCATACTCTTAAAGGAATAGTTCATCCAAAACTGAAAATTCTGTCATCATTTACGCATCCTCCACTGGTTCTAAACCTGAGTTTCTTTCTTCTGTTGAACATAGGTAGACAAGAAGAATTTTTTTGTTCCTACTATGGACGTCCATGGCTGCTTTTCCCAACATTCCTCTAAGTATCTTGTTTTAGGTTCAAAGGTAAAAATGTATTCATAAAAGTTAAAAAGTGCTTGAATGTGAAAAATGGGGAGGTGAGCTATTCCTTTAAATGAGAATCATACTCTATTTTAGATGATTCAGTTTGTACAGTAAACATACAGAACAGTGGTCCAAGAAACTAATTTGAGAAGTGTAATTTTGAAATCAATTTAGAGCAAAAGTTTGTTCCTAATATTTCTAAGGTATGATATGACTTTCTAAGATAAGATACGGACCACCTCTGTTTACTAAGATGAAGTGCAAAGTGTATTGCTTAATTACAGATGACTGGACTGCATATGTATGGTTTCCATGTATAGTCTTTTAACTATCAATCTATCTATCTATTTATATACATATTTATATATATAAAAATATATACATATGTACACACACACACACACACACACACACACACACACACACACACACACACACACACACACACACACACACACACACACACACACACACACATATATATATATATATATATATATATATATATATATATATATATATACATATATATATATAAATTAATTAATTAATTAATTAATTAATTTATTTGACATTTATTATTTGTTTAAGCGTTTTAGCAAACTTGCTAATTCTCAACACCTGTCCACGGGGGGCTTGAAAAAATTTAGACAATCGAAATATAAAAAAAACATGTACACAGCATTATAATTCTTTACATAAAATTACTGGAGCAAAAGCAAAGGCGACATGATCCAACAAACTAACAGTAGACTATTTGTGCAAACACTGCTGTTTTGTTTTTAACCACTTTTTAAGAACACTACTAAAAATATTTAGATTATTTTCTGATTTTAAGCTAACAGGTAAATCATTCCACAGTTTGGCTCCCTTTACAGAGAAGACAGATTGACCAAATGAGGTTTTACACTTTGGCACTAGACAGTCACCATTAGCAGTTGCCCGTGTGACACTGTGAAAGGTTTAATAAAACTATCAAAACTAAAAAGGTTATGTTTACATAAAACTTCACAATGATGCCTACGCAAAGGCTTTAAGTCCATAATTTTAACTGCTTATTTACATACTGAGTCAATAGGCTTCCATGTAGTTAAAGAGGCTTGTGACCATGATGTAATGCAATACAAGTGAGAGAATATCATTGTGTGCATGTATAATTTTATGTTAAAATATGTTAAAAACCTTTTAATAAAACGAAAAGTTTACACTTGGCTTAACTTTCTTACTCATATTTTTAACATGACTATCAAATTTTAAATTAATGTCGATGCCAAGACACTTAAATTCATTCACTTCTTTAATAACTTTATTTTTAATCAGCACCTCAAATGTATCCCGTACAGGCCTATTTATTATAGAAAAGCAAACAGAAACTGTTTTATATATATACACACACATACACAGTTGAAGTCAGAATTATTAACCCCCCTGAATTATTAGCCCCTGTAAATTTTTTTCCCCAATTTCTATTTAACAGAGAGAAGATTTTTTTTTCAACACATTTCTAAACATAATAGTTTTAATAACTCATTTCTAATAACTGATTTATTTTCTTTGCCATGATGACAGTAGGCTGCACGGTGGTGCAGTGGGTAGCACAATCGCCTCACAGAAAGAAGGTCACTGGATCCAGCCATGGTTGGGTCAGTTGGCATTTCTGTGCGGAGTTTGCATGTACTCCCCGTGGGTTTCCTCTGAGTGCTCTGTTTTCCCTCACAAGTCCAAAAACATGGGATACAGGTGAATTGGGTTGGCTAAATTGTCTGTAGTGTATGTGTGTGAATGAGTGTGTATGGATGTTTCCCAGTGATGGGTTGCAGCTGGAAGGTCATCTGCTGCGTAAAACATATGCTGGATAAGTTGGTGGTTCATTCCACTGTGGCGACCCCAGATTAATAAAGGGACTAAGCCGAAAAGAAAATGAATGAATAAATGATGACAGTAAATAATATTTTGCTAGATATTTTTCAAGACACTTCTATACAGCTTAAAGTGACATTTAAAGACTTAATTAGGTTAACTAGGCAGGTTAGGGTAATTAGGCAAGTTATTGTATAACAGTGGTTTGTTCTGTAGACTATCAAAAATATATAGCTTAAAGGGGCTAATAATTTTGACCTTAAAATGGTTTGTAAAAAATTAAAAACTGCTTTTATTCTAGCCAAAATAAAAACAAATTATACTTTCTCCAGAAGAAACAATATTATCAGACACACTGTGAAAACGTCCTTGCTCTGTTAAATATCATTTGGGAAATATTTAAAAAAGAAATTCAAAGGGGGTCTAATATTTCTGACTTCAACTATATATATATATATATATATAATGATACATTGTTTAATTGATGAATGAATTGATATATCAATGTGTGTGTATTACTTTGGTTGATTTAAGTCAACAACACTTTTGAAATAAGTTTATAATAATCAATAATTAATCAGCAGTTGTTCAAAAATAATTAATTATAAAAGACCTTAAGACTGAAAACATTTATTAATATAGATTTCACAAATGTCATTGATTGTCAACAGTGACTCTACAAACTACTCTGTGTAATTATTCTCATATAACCCCCAGAAAGATCATGCCAAGCTTTATTAAAACAGTGAAAATTTTGTGAAAAAAAAAATTGTGGTCAATTCTCAAAAATATATAAACCCTGCTTTAAAATAAATTAAGTAAATGTGTTTAATTTGTTAAGCAACAATAAATATGATTAAGCAGCATGTAAAATATACATGTATATGCCTGTGAAAATATAATATTTGGTAACACTTTATTTTGATGTATTAGTAGACTGTCTGCTTAATATCTGTTGATATGCTCCTTCAACAGACATTTAAGAGAAACTTTGCAAGTACATGTCAACTTACACTAACCCCAAACCCAACCTGACAAGAGGGGTCTGGCTGCAGATGCAAGCTGAGCTGCATCCAATGGTTTTTAATGCCCTCACCTAACCCCACCCCTAAGCCTACCCCGTACCCCTGTGATGTCACTAGCTCAACTTTGTGAATTATGTCTGACACTGCATCTCTGGGCGATGCAATCGTATCTTGCATAATAAAGGCTGCATTCAGGGAGTATTGAACCTAACAGTCTACTTAAAATCTAATGAGATTTAGTTGGCATCTAGATGTAACGTAGCAAATTCAACAAACGGACCATCAAAATAAAGTGTGACCTAATATTTAACACACATACAAAATATTTATTCAATGCATTTTAATCTAAACTTTTAACTAAACTAGTAACTCATTACAAAATAATTCAGAGGGATTGGAGAGCTTTAGTAACTTTTGTCTCTTTAATGTTTGACACAGTCATCTAGAAAATGATGATTTGATAATTTTTTAATTGTTTAAATACATTTATGTAATGGTTCTACGTGATTAATTATAAAGGCAGCAAATATAGGACTGTTTACAGCTGTTCTTTTCTCTTTCTGTCAGAGACACTTGAGGGAAAAAAACACAGTAATTCTCGGAAACTGAAGCGAGCAGAGGAGCTTTATCTTTAAGTGTGGTTAGAGCACAAATGTGCTGTTGAAATGATGGTTAAGACATGCTCACACAAACAAATAGTTTTAATAAAGGTATTTTAATAAGAAACATACACTTATTACTTGCAAAGATCAGAGCCTCGATATCTAAAGTAAAATAGTAATCAAAAACAACCAGATAATGATAAACATTTTGATACTTCTATGAAGAAAAATATATATATAATATTAAAAAAAATAAAATACTAGCATGCACTGTCTGCAACAAAAGCTGAAATGATATAATATGGCAAAGCAATATGCATATCACACAACTGAATTTTGACTGAAAATTTGAAGTATACACTGTCTATATTCTAAACTAACAAGTTGTATTTTTCATTGCATGTAAGTTTAATAAACATTAACACTTTAACCAGATTGCTTTAAGATTCAATTAAGAAATTTGATTCAATGAATTAAAAGTTTAAAACAAAAATGCCTTCACTGACAACATTACATTGACTGCAACACATTTAGCCAGCAGAATTCTCAGACCTGTCACAAGAAGCGTCATTGAGTTCGTTTTGGGATCATCTGAAAAAAAATGAAAAAGGTGAACAATAAATGAATTAAACTTGTATAGCATAATGTAAATAACTTCACTAATGCAAGATATCTTTGTAGCATAAAATGTATTTTATCACTAACCATTATTTGTGGATGCTGGGGTGGAATTATTTGTTTTACAATCAAGTGTAGCCGTTTTTTTCGGATTGCCTGTAAAATAAGAATTGGTTAGAAATCTACAGTAATATATATATATATATACATTTATATATATATAATTGTGTGTGTAAATCATACAAACATACAGTTGAAGTCTAGCCCTCCTGTTAAATTTTACTTTATTTTTTTCACCTTATTTAATGGAGAGAATTTTTTTCAACATATTTTTAGACATAATGGTTTTAAGAAGAAATTTGTAATAACTGATTTATTTTGCCATGATAAATAATATTTTACTACATGTTATTCAAGATACTAGTATTAACCTCAAGTGACATTTAAAGCCTTAACTAGATTAATTAGGTTAACTACACAAGTTTAATTAGGAAAGTAATTTAACCAAGTTTTGTTTTGTAGCCAATCAAAAAAAATTAGCTTAAGGCAAATAATATTATTGACCTTAATTTTTTTCTTTTTAAATTAAAAGCAGATTTTATTTTTGCCAAAAAAAATCTAATAAACTAATTAGATGTGAAAATGTCCTTAACCCATTAACTATAATTTGAAAAAAATATTGAAAAAAGAAATACTGCATAGGAGAGATAATAATTTTGCCCTCAACTGTATATACAAATAAATATATATATATATATATATATATATATATATATATATATATATATATATATATACATAAATAAATATACATAAATATATATATATATATATATATATATATATATATATATATATATATATATATATATATATATATATATATATATATGAAGAATATTAATATTTTAAAAAGCAGTTGTCAATTTTTGTACAAACCTTCAACAGGATTGCCAGAAGGTTCCTCTATTTTGTCTGCCTTTGCTGTTTTTCCATTCATTTCACATTTTTGGATTTTATCCGAAGAAAACCCAACATAATAGTAGTTTTTGCTTGACAATGACAGGGCTGCATCACTGGTATCTAGCTTAACAGGTTTTCCATTTTCTAAAGTCAAATTCATTGTCTTCTGTTGAGGAAAGAATCCGGCGGCCACACAAATATCTGACCCAAAGCCTTTTACAGGGGACAAGATGGACAAAAAAGCCGGAGGAGAATCCGGTACATTTTCTGAACAAAGAAAAACAAACAGATTTCATGAGATCTTTTGCAAAACAACACTTTTTTCAAACATGCATGACTTTTTTTTTTTACAAACTAAGCTTATATTCAGAGTTTTTTTTTACATTTTTTAGTTTTGATTGTTTTCGCACTGATACAATAGAAGAACCATTTTGGGTTCCGCAAATAACCTTTTAGTAAACACTTCTTAAACATTCAATTAAGAAGTTTGATGCAATTTATTGTTTAAAACAGAAATGTCGTCACACACATCAGTAAACTGACTGAAACACATTTCAGACACCAGATTTAAATAAAAATAAACAGATTTCAGAAGTTTTTCAACAACAACAACAAAAAAAACTGCATGTTTTTATAGCATGAAAAACATTTTGATAATGGAATCTCTCTAACCAACATAATGTGAACAACCCAAATCTACTTTATCCTTCATATCAGAATAACCATAAACACACTGAGCATCAATTCTCTGTCAAGTTTAAATAGAATCACTAATTGTGATGAAATTCATTTTCGTCAGACTTTTTGCATCAAGTGTAACAGTCTTAAAATCTAATTGACAATCTGTAGTTGCAAATTTACTTACAGCCTATTACAGCCTACAAAATACCTATCAAAATTAATCAAATATTTTCTTCATACTACTCAACACACCACAAGCTCAATGCAACACAGTACAGTACAACACAAACTACGAAGCAAATAACCGACTGTTTTAAACTACAGAGGTTGAAATTACCACTATTTTGTATAGCACAATTGTTGGTGTTTTGCATGTAAGAATTTAGAAGCAGTACTTACTTGGTATTACCGTGAGGGTGATCGGTTTGCCGAATGTTAAAGGATCAGTAGCTGAAAATGCACGTCTAGCGTAACCCTTACAAAAACACTCCTGAACCTACAGCAGCTTTAGGACTGACAAACTAACCTAACTGTGCCCTGTCAACCTCAACTATCAGACCAAACATCATCCTTACACAAAATCAAGTGCATGAGTTGGAAAATCACATTATAGTAACAATGAAAGCTGAATTACTTACTTGGTTTGACCGTGAGACGGATGGGAGCTCCGAAAGTTAGTGGGTCGGCACACTTCATTCAACCCTCAGACAATATCCTTTGCCCGTGAAAAATGTCCTCAGATCTGGAGAAATGCATTATAGTCTCATGTTGAGATTTATGTCAAATATCCAGTTGAAAATATCCAGTTTGATGTATTTTCGCAGACATTTCCAATTGCTGGTCCATCATCATGCTGAACTCACATCTGCTCCTTTCAGATACAAACAAGTGACTGAAACAAAAGCCTTTAAACCAGAAACAACAGAACTGAGAAAATTGAACAAGTCATGGCTCAGCCTTTCCATCAGATGTCAGTTTAAATCTCTTTATGGCATTCTAAACTAATAAAACAGTTCTGTGAGATTTTGTACAGCGCCTAATGATGAATTTATCACTGTGGTAGTCCCAACACAATGAAAAACCTCAATACAAAAACCCTCTGCAGTTGTGCAGTACAAACCACAGACAGAAAGTCATCTGGAGAATCGTCTCAGTAGACATATTTGACTAAAACTAAATAAACAAAGGCATAGGTATGAGATGAATCTCCAAGCTGCAGTGGAAATTATCAAGTCTAAGAGGAATGAACAATCTTCTGGATGTCCTCCAGTGCAGCAGCAGCCATTTAGTCTCTGTGAGGGTTTTTGTACGAGACAAAAGCTGAAAAGAATCACTGTGCGCGTACCCCAATCCACACTGACACAACTCGAAACAAAAACCAACCTCTTCCTGTTTGCAAAAGAGCAAACAAAAACACTTGAATAATACAGAGATAATATATGGAGAAACATATAAACGAGACTTAAAACACTCCAAAAAGTCTTCATAAAGAGGATAATCTTTGACAAATTCTGAATTGATTTTACAATACATTAGGGAGCTTATAGCACTGCTGCTTTAAAAGGAATACTACTTGCATATTACTCTTAAGGAGCTCATTCATTCATTTTCCTTTGACTTAAGCCCCTTATTTATCAGGGGTAGCCTGATAAACTATTCCAACATATGTTTTATGCAGCGGATGCCCTTCCAGCTGCAACTCAATACTGGGAACTTAAGGAGTTGTTGAGATGTTTTTTCGCCCATACATGAAGAGTATCAGTTTCATTGTTTACCCAAATATGCATTCAAAACAAAACCTCATTAACATGTTGAGCGAGAAGATTAACACAAAACAGTATAAATGTTTAAACTAAGGATGTTTGGGATTTAATCAGACTTCAGTATCCAAAGTGTTGTAATCAAACGTATTTTTCTTCATGACGTCATTTTTTCTTACATTGGCGAGCCACTCTACACAGGTTTTCCTAAGGCCAGGAGGTAAGAAAATCGATTTATTTATTTTTACAAAGGAATCTCATTAAAATAAAATCTTTAGTAAGGATAGTAGAGAATATACTTTGGTATTAGCAGAAGTTAAGACTATTCTGCACAAACCACTTAAAAATTCAACAAAACTTTAGTGTGGTGGTAAATTATGAAGTGTATTATATTTGCGACTGAAGAAAAGTGCTTAAACTGTCATAAAACCCTCACTAAACATCAAGACAACGTTAGCATCTGTTAGCTTTAATTGTAGGACACAACATGCCTTATTTTGAGCTTTCCCCTAATGTCATCTTCTGGGTTTAAAATCTATATCGAGGCGGTGTCACTGGCGCTGATGTAGCATAGAACTGCAAGTACTTTGATAACACATTGGTACCTAATTATTTTAGAGCTTTCATATGCCCTGTTTACACTAATACATTTTAGTTTTAAAACGGTGTTTTAGAATGAAAACAATCCGCATCCACAATGGCATTTCACCTAGCATCTCTAAAAAAAAAATCTCCGTCCACACTACACTGCTGAAAACGCACAACACATGACCACACACACACTCTGGCATGCACTGCTGCGTATGTGACGTCTGAGCCCCAGGCAGTCAGTGGGTGCTTTGAGCACACCCAGTGCGTAATTTGTGAATTCCGAGGTCCCGGAACAGATCAGGGTAAAGGATCTGGCATGGTACCCGAGGATGTAGAGGTGTC